>NW_028259154.1:23658136-23812515 GCF_977971745.1 Zootermopsis nevadensis | reverse complement strand
ATATAGAACATTAGGTAGTTCATGAGAATTGATGACGGATCAAGTTGTCTCAGAATCGCGTCCGTTGGAGGCTCCGGCAGTGATGATCTTTCGAGTTCTGCTACCAGAGAGTTGATGGATAAGTGGGTGATTTTGGTTTGCTGGTTGCTTAGTTACTTGGAAACATCCGGTTAAATTTAACCAATCGATCGCGATGATCATTCTGCCAAGATGGATGGTATAAAGGAGCCTTCGTTCAGTACGGTTTGCTTTTACCCAGATATTCAATTCAGATGTTGTTGCACTCCGCTTCTACTTCTGATGTAATTGATGTCATATTCATTAAGGTTGAAAGAATATGTCAGTGCCTTCTGTTGTTAGCTTTGATATCGTTTTTGTTGTCTGTTTTATTTATTTTATTCCATCGCTACATGTGTATATATAATTTTTTTACCCCGTACAGCCAAACCTAAATATTAGTTGTTTTTTAACTTCATGTCGATACATTTTGTTTTCTATATTTCATTTTGTGTGTAGGATATGGAGCATACCTTTGATACGATTTGAGAATAGGTAGGGGAATGACAAACGAGCATAAAGTTGCAATAAATCACACAGCGCTCCTTATGTATGGGAGAGATCGATAGATCGATAGTAAGATGAACCGACCTTCCTGTTCCAGCATGTAATCTTGGACGAGCTGCTGATGGTTCCTTTGATTCTGTAAGTACTAAGCAGACTTCAGGAAGTGAAGCTACTGTCCACAGATCACGAGAAAAACCCTGCTGGGGGAATGTTACTTATCAGCTGGACTAGAGGGCTGCTATTGGTGGCAAGTGTGATACGTCAGAGTTTAAGGCTACTACACACAGACTGAAAACATCAAGCAGTTGAGAGTAGCGTGTAGTGAGTGAACCTCTAATGTGTTCTGCGGGTGTTGCGATAATATTCTAGATTAAATGACTGTGCCACTGTGAGGTAATCTTAAGGCTGTACCCATTAGAACACATGAAAGCCTGTCGCCTGTTGTTCGTTCAGTGGTTGTGGAACGAATGCTGTTAGGATGGGTCGTCACTCACCGCGAAATCTTGCGCATGCGCGTATATCGAATTCCTAACAGGGATTTTCTCCTGATCTGTGGACTGTACCTCTTCGCCACCAACCGCGGAAATCCCCCTTAAACGTGGTTCACCCGTTATTATTAGGCCGCGTTTCTACGGTAGAACCTTTATAAGCGTTACAGTATTTAGAACAGTGATAAGAAGTACTCAACATTTCGCAGCTTGCTTTCTGCAAATGTCGGCTCATTGTGAACCGCGTTTCTCGCTATTTCCGCTTCATAAACGTCTTGAAGTATAAAATCAGAATTTTAGTAAAGCACCGCGACACGAAGACGTAGAGGGGGCGTGGCGGTAAAGATTCACGCATTCTAGGCTTCTACTTTAGATGGAGATAGGTGATTAGCTTTATTTCACAGGCAGGAGTGTGAGCACGCCTTACTTGATGTCTAAATTTGATGGCGAAGAAAGCATTTGTTACCCAGGCACCGGTTACATAAACGACAGAGAATTTCTTGACTAGCTGAGCAACTGTAGAAGGCCTGCGCTCCCTAGACTTAATTACACTTGTGCTTCGCGCAAGCACTCCAGTGATAGGACGTATGAAAGGTGTGATACTCACTGAAACACAAGGAACTGTGGTCATCAGAGATTGAGGCTTATGTCTAGAATTTTAAGGTTGGGGTTTCCTTTTTGTATATCTAAGTAATAAAAACGAGTTTTGAATAATTCTGGGCGAAGGTCGTCGATCACTCTGAACCCATGCATCGCATACTCACCCTGGAGGCAAACCATTTGACTACTTTCAATCCCCGATATTCATGAAAGGGCCTCACCGTGTAAGGCCTCGGAAACACATTCAAGTACTATAGACGTAAAATATTGTTAGTTATCTGTTCTACATGTCAGTAGGACAACCACGACCACCGCACCAGACGAACGCTGCGTCGAATTCCTGTCGCCCTAATAGGCCAATTGCTGGTTAATGTTTTGTGATGGTTTAAAATTGAAATAAAGTGGTTTAGGGAATTTTGATGAATGTGCAACTGACTGAAAACGTTCTGTAATGGTTCATATTTTATATAAACTGCTTCTGTTTCTTGTAAGATAAAGAAAACTTCATAGCATACTGGGCTGTAACGTGAATCAAGGGATCGCAATACTTACGCCCTGTGAAGGAATGCCACATAACCGGGATAGAATTTTGGGCAAGCAGTAACTTAATTTTCCTACTCCTTCCCTCGTTAGCCACCCCCAACAAAACCAATTCGCGGATTTCTATAAAACACGGTATGAACATGATGTCATCAGGGGTTACTACATCTTTGTATTTTCAACTTTTTTTTCAAATATGCTTCGTGTGAATGAGTAAGGTAAGGTTTTCTACAATAATACTGAATTGAAGTTTGGTGTTATTTAATAGAAGTACAGAACCAGCCCAACACTTTCCTTGCAAAAATATCTCCTTAACAGAATCAAAATCAAATCACATTTCAGTGATTATATGCCTTCACATAAAAGAAAACTGGACTCGCTTTGTGGGTTTCAGTCCTTTTCTAGACTTTGACGTATGCGGAGAGAACAGGCACTTTTAAGATCGCGTAGTAGATGGATGAATAATATGAGAACATTCCCATATCGATATAGATTATTGTGATCCCAATTTGTTCTAAAAGCCAACAAACTGTTAAAATATGATACTCGTTAATCCACCTTAATATTTAGTTATAGAAACAGGCGATTAAAATTTTTAATTCGCCAATGGAGACAGTTACCTTTCATATTTCGTACAAAATTAAATTTAGTCTCTAGTGGTGAGGCCCACTGGAATGGAATACCCAGAGATTATTTACGAGAACCGTTCCAGTAACTGGATGAAGCCGTTCAAAGCTCGAATACTCGGGGGCTTAAAACGTCCAGTATAACTTTGCTTCCAAACGACTATAAAGGAAGAAACAATAAAAGGCCCATCGCTTCTCTTTTCCGACAGAGATGGAACTGAGTACTTCTTGTACGGGTGGATAGTTTACCTGCGAGAAGCGTGTCCACATGCTGGGAAACCGCCTCAGCTTTCGATAAAAACAGTGACGGCTCTTGGAAGACAGACAGACCGACCTACGAACTGATTCCATGGACCAGAGTCTTTCTTCAGAAACTACCAGTCTCCCAGCCGATAAAGAAATTCCCAGATATCCTTTAATGTATTTAATGCGCCCGCTATTTGACCCCATTCTGAACCAGATTAATCCTGTCCACACCCTTAGGTCTGTATCTTTTTGTTTCCCTTTGAAGCCGGGTGGTAACTGTTTTAACGATCAGTACCACTACAGTTTGTCTTTTTCTGAATTTTGTGTGATTATCGGTGTAATTAGGGATTATTTCCTCAACCAATATTAACCAAATGATGTTTGTAATTGACAAGTGTTTTCTTTGCGGTACGGAATGGCTTCTTAAATACTGTTTAGATAGGCTTCGGCCCAAACTAATATTATTCCCCATAAGTATACCTCGAGTGGCCTCTTCCCTTCACGATATTAAATAATAATTCTGTAGTTTTGTTAATAACAGGAAGAAGGAATGTCAGTTGGACAAAAATGAAAAAAATGTCTTAGAAAAATGGATTAAATCAGGCAACAAAACGATCTCGTTCTTCGTCAACCTGGGGACAGCCGGTCAGAGGAAAGGCACTAAGCAATCAGGGTTATTACAGTGGCGAAAGTTCTAATTTTGGTCGTCTGGGTCGTAGCACCGTGTATTATTGTTGGTGGTGCAAACGTTTTGGAGGAACATACTGCCTCCATCTTTAGAGTGAAAGTTAAATGTAACCAGTACGTTCCTACGAAACTTTGGCGATCCATATCTGTGATTACACAATGTAAAAATCTGTGTTAGCTGTGCTGTTTCACTACGGAGGTTGTGTCTCGTTGAATGTGACGGGAATATCATCTTTAAAAATGTGGATTTGAAAAAGGCAACAGTAACTAGTTCTTTTGTACTCTTTCGTCATTCTTAATCAAGATCTTACAACTACGAGACACTTCAGCTGGAATAGTTGGCATCGCGACTGAGATTCGAACCTTTTTCCTCTCGAGCGTTGTCGCTACACCCTCTGCTCCGAAGGAAGAAAGGAGAGACAAAGGAGAGGAGTGAAAACGGACTGCGATAATTGTTATACGAGAAGACCC
Source organism: Zootermopsis nevadensis (assembly GCF_977971745.1). Classification (NCBI taxonomy): domain Eukaryota; kingdom Metazoa; phylum Arthropoda; class Insecta; order Blattodea; family Termopsidae; genus Zootermopsis; species Zootermopsis nevadensis. Next base: position 23,808,293 of record NW_028259154.1, on the reverse strand, counting down.
CGACCTAAAACAATCGGGTTTCAAAGCCGAATGCCCTTGGTTGCGGTGTCCACGCACTTAGGAGGACGCGGACAGATACCAGCCGCCACAGTACGAACAGGAAGGATCTTCAATAAAGAAGAACGACAAGACGAGCGCATTGATTGGAATGAATCTAGTATTGGTAGGGAGGATGGGGTGCAATATAAGCGTGTACACGCTTGAGTGGCAACTCACAATCTGGTGAGCTCATAGCGATTTACTTTCTCATAAAACACAGAGGAAGAAATGTAAAGTTGGTAAAATGTTATAGGATACATGCCAGAGTTATTTAAAGTTCAAAATACATTTTCTGTTCGTAAGAGGTAGCTCAGCTACACATCAGTTCTGGTTCTAGGGTTGGGGACGTAAGTCAACATAATGTAATACGCAGATTTTCGTGAAAATTATATCACCAATATTTTCATGTGCAACTACTCTGTTTGCTTATATCGGTTGTTTTCGGTACGGCTGTATAATATAGCTTTAAAATTCCTAAAGTGAACGTGAGATATCAGGTTCTCTCGCAGGCGAGTATGAAGATGATGGTCTTCTGCGATATTGAACCGTTAAGTCTGGAAGAAGTTTACCGACGTTTCGCAGGTACTTACTGCCACCATTATCAGGACCTGAGCACCGCTGAAACTTTCAACTTTACACTTGGCAACAGCCCAGAAGACAGACGTCTTCGATTTTAACCTTAAATTTACGTAAAACCCAAACTGCAGCTTATTCAATTGCTTTTTATTCACCCACACATCCATTCATGCATTTACCCATCTAAACATCCACCAATCTAGCGATCCATGCCCACAAACATGCACCCATTAGGCTGTCCATCTACCCATCCTTTGGCCCACACATGAAATCCCTCCGATATCATCACAGTACAGACAGTTTTTAAAAGTAAGCAGACACATGAAGAGTTGCAAAGTTTTTCATTCACGTAGTAAAATTATTGTGAGGGGTAGCTTCATAAAATACGTCGCACTTACATGAGACAGGTTTCGTTAGGGCGGGTTCTATCCGGATACAGTGTCACGTGATGCACTGGAGCTACCGGACTACATACAACCCTCCCAACAAAATTGTGTTTCGTTAATTCGAGGGTTAATGTGAGAGTTAGAAGCCATGGTTAATAGAGCAGCTCTCGCTGGAGTTTATGTGATGCACAGAGAGAGATCATCAATCCAATAAAACTTGGGGAGTGTACAAACGAGCGATGAGATGAGAGGGGAGAGAGAGAGACTAGGTCTCCCAAATGAGCAAAGTGGGCTCGTTAGGTAGAACAAACATTATCATACTGTAGTGTACAAGCGAGATTTATATACGTATCTCCCCGTTTTATTTAGACATTGTGTACCTTACTACTCCAGATGAATACTAAAGAATTCCCTCGTTTCAGGGTGGATCCCTCTTACACCCAAGTGAAACACAGAACACTCCAACATGTAGAACCAAATTGGAAGGACGAGGGAAGAATGAGGACGTGGGTAGACGCTCTCTGGACCAGGGGTGTCACTCTTTCCTTCTTATCACCTTATTTAATGGCGTAAAATTATTAAAATTACGTAAATATTTATGTCGTCAAACAAAAGGTAGCCCAAATTGCTCCGAACACGGGGTACCGTAATTTCACATGAAGCACAAAAGTAGCATATTTATTTATGGTATTTCTTCGAAAATTAATACAAAATTGAAGGGCGAGCATAAGCGTTTGTATCTGAGTTATTAGGCCAACATGTTAATTGTTACGTAATACTTTATCGAAGTACAGAACAACAATAGTTTGGTTATTTTAACAATCAAGGGGTCCTTATGATTTCAAGTAATGCTATATTCGGAAATGTAATTTGCGCCAATTTTAATAAAATAGTGTAGTAGTGGTTATTTCTGACTGGGCTTAACTTGTTAATCACAAAAATATAATTTCAGTTTAGCCTGGAACCGCCTTCATAAGAGTTAGTGACGCTTTGGAAGTCATAAAGATACCAGATCACACCAAACATTTTATCAGACTTGCGGCAGAATTGAAGGATATTGGAACAATAGCAACGCTTTATATAAATGTATTCGCGTTGTATCATTCTAGCACACCTGACAAGATTTCCTACGTAATCTCTGATGTTTTAATTTTTTTGCACGTTGTATAAATGCACTTAAGTTCTCGTATTTCAGACACTGAGTAGGATGGATATTCTATAAATAAAACACATTAACGATTCCAAACGTTTCATCAGCACTCTTTAATGTCGGCCTGCCACTGTTGCTACAAAAAACAAAGCAAGCTACTAGTTGTATTCTATTTCATCTGCTTACGTTCCTTCTTCCATTAGTACCCTTCGCCTGGTTTATGTTGAAGAACACAGTGAAATATGTTTATGAAAGTCGCAAATTGTTATTTCGGTTATGTTTTATGTAATACGAATTGTGTGTGTTTTTTGAACGAAATGCATAAAAATGTAATGTACTCGTCGTGTAGGTCTGTCTATATATATTACATTTTTGAAACCACTAAATCGAATTAAATTAAATTTGTATGTGGGTTGTCCTGTAGAGCAAATTTGTTATTTTATAAAATATAGCATCTGCTTTACGTGACACCGGATTAAAGTATCATTTTTAAAATAGGCTGTTATGTAAAAAGATTTATGCCGATTGAACTGTGTGATACCTATAGTGTGATGACACTAGTAATAATGAATCTGTCTGTAGAGGGCTTATCACATTTTCAGAAGCAAATCAAAATAATTCAGATCAGTGTTTTGTCGCAAGTACTACACTCAATGGTATGGCACTATCATTATGCCAGAAGATGTAAGCAGTTGGATCTGTTATTACAGTGACTGATTTAAAAGTAAAACTGGGTGTGGCGCCTTTGCATTAATTTTCCTTTGTGAAGAGGTTTGCGTTATATTCAGGTGTCGGTAGATAGCTTGTTAACTCCATGGAACAGAGTCTTTCTTGTGAAGGTGATAATTACTCGCTTAATAAATAAATTTCCTGACTTTTGTGATAAACTTAAATTTCATTAGTGTTCATAAGAAGTCGCAACTAAGCCGGCTTAGTCCAGTATACTTCCTCGCAAAGTGCGTCTTTAATATACTTTTAATATTATCCTCCTATACCTTCCTTTGAGTGCTACATGACCGACTCATCGTACTCTTTGAATTTGTCATCCTAATAATATATGGTAAAGATTAAAAATAGTAACTTCCATTAAGTGCGATATTTTAAAAAAACTGTTTCTTGACATATTAATTAAACGTCTTCAGTCCATAGCTCAACACTCTATTATGAATTATTCAGTTGAAAATTCGTTGTCAAATAAATCGAGAATGAATCGAGATGCATAACTTATTTAAAATGTGGGCTGTTAAACCCTAGAAATATTTTCCGGCGTTCTGAGATCAGTGACCTCAGAACACGCCAAGGTCTCCCCCGGCCGAAGATGGGAAGGTCTGTGTGACATCCATGATAGGAACACACACCGCGGGCAGTTTTCGCCTACGGTTAAGTACTGATGAATTCAATCAATGAAAAACAGTAAACTTGCACGAAACTTTGAACTCAAGATTTGGACAGGTGTGTTTGAGAGACCTGGGGTATTTATTTATACAGAATGGTTGTGGGCACAAGAACGCGTACCTGAAGACCCGAGTGAGGCTTGTGATCTATGCAGTCGAGGAAATAATGCAGGTGGCAAAGCTCACTTAAGTCTGACACGACCGCTTTAATAAACATATACTGTGTGTTCAAATAAGAAATAGTGTAATGATGCGAACATGGACATTAATTTAAATATAAATATGAAATTTTAAATATATCAAGAAGTCATTTTTATAAAATCTTCTCTGGCAATCAGCCGCTTCAACTGGTTACCGTAGTAAATCGACGTTTCGGGAACCAACTCTGTCCCCATTATCAGGGTTCTGATGTGACTGGTAACTTTAATCCCAGGTTTTAACGACTGAAACTTGTCAGTCCTACGTGTCTTGAAGGAGGACACAGTACTTCATCATACAATGTACGTAGGATCTTTATATTTTGTTTGTTATCAGCTTCTTCGTAAGAACTGTGCTCCATGGAGTCAGTGAAGGGAATTAAAATCTACTACTTCCAGTCCCGCCACATTTAATTGCTTTTGGTAAATAAATGTGACTACCAGCATTAAATATTTCTCTAAAAATACAATGGGAGTATAAAATCTATATCCAATCGATATATGATCGAACTCGAGACTTGCTGAATGCAGAACATTTCTTTCAATGTCTAAGTCAGTGGTACGCGTACCCTCGGGGGTACGCAAAGACATCTTAGGAGATACGTGAAATCTAAAAGAAATTATTATTTTATGATGAACACTGAATAATCAGTAATGTAATTTATTTAATTGATTTTGGATGTAGATTATATACTATGTATAACTTGAATTATACATCAACAGCTTATAATTTATAAATTATATCTGGGGGTACGCGAACAAAAAATGTTGAATAAGTGACGGCACCTGTCCTGACGTTACAGTAACACATGTTGGTAGCACTGCATTTTCACGCTGTAAGTAACCATTCGCTCTATATTTTGTATGTGCTTCTAAATATTATAATTTTTTTTTTCCTCAACACCCTTGTGTATCATAATTCTCACCCTTATCCGGTCGTTTCAAAAAGCAACCCCTGTAGCTATTATTGCAGCAAAAATGGCTATTTTTATTGCCCTTGTTGGCTTCTAAACGATTTCACTCCTGCGTCCCACATTCCTGGACAGAGTACAACAACATTCACGACAGAGATTTCCGGCAGTTTTGCCCCTCTGAAGTTGAACAGGGATTTTGTTGTAGAGACGTTCTGTATACACAATACAGTGCGACACAGGAAAGCAGGAAGCCAGGACAAAAGTAAGTCCATTCTGTAGGATGGGAAAGGACATTGCAGCACAGCGGAAAGAGCAGTTGGTACACGGCTGACAGAAGGCTGGCTGGCAAACAGCAGTTCTGCCTTAGCTAATCCAAGGACTATTAACAGTTGGGTCTGTGGGTATGTTCTCTTACATTAATTGGAGCATTTGGTGGTCGTACCATTTAAAAATAACCATTATCTTCCAGGTTTAGTATACAGTCGTTTTGAAATGAGGTCAAAATACTGAGAAATAAGGATTTGCGTTCTCTGCGGGAATTGCATAGCAATGAAGTAGATACGATAACGAGAATACTAACAAAAAAGTAAGAAGAGTAATTTGTATTCAAGAAACGACATAGTTCAGTGTAGTTCAAAATAATTTAATTTGCTTGGAAAACGTACTGCACATTGTGCGTACAAATTCTTTTCGAAAACAGAGAATGGATTTATAGTTGAATAATCCATTTATCCACTTGCTTATTCACTTGTAGTATCAGCAACACTCTGGACTTGTATTCTAGAGCTACTTGATTCGAACCTCGACAACGCCATGGAGCAGATTCTGTGGCCGTGGTTGATTCGTTACAGAGTGTGCTAGATATAGTCCATTGTCAAGTGTCGGGATAATAAGAGCCAACACCCGAAACGTCGCAGTATGTCTATGTATGGTCTTACATTAGCGTGGGAGACCAAGTTTCACACCCATATAAAGAAAGTAAATTTATAGTTTTGTAGGATGTAAATTAATATTTAAGTTTCAGATAGGAGGCTCAAAGGTAAAATATTTTGAACTTGATGGTTGTAAGCATTCTTCGAATTTAATCTGCTCTTAGTTTCTTCGTGAATGTAATTTTAATTTGTAACTGTCGTTCGAAAATATTTTGACTTTGTAACATTTTCGAAGGATTTGTTTAGCTGTCATTATAGTGAATCTAATTTAGCTGAAAATCTATCGACTGTCAATAAAAGATAAGTGCCTCGGATGATATCACATCTGAGGAGCAGCAGAAATGCCCTCCGCCCCCTGATGATGGCAATGGGCTGTTTTAAAGCAAATTCTACTCTCTTACCTCCGACAATTTAACCCACACAAGCCAGTCGCAGATTCTAGATTCAGTAAACATTTTCATTTATTTTTGGGAAATGTAAACATACAAAGCAAAAACTGGTACAACCGTTTCCATATTGAAACAATTTAATAATGTAGACATCCGTTTTAATATTACCCTAAAGGGCAAACATACAACATGAGGGAATGTGTGAACGGAGTGATGAAACGACATTGAAACCTAAGACAGAGGAAGTAACGGGGAGCACAGAAAACTGCGTAACGAAGAGTTTAGTATTCATCGCCCTGATGACGGAGGCAGTATGACCTCTGAAACGTTGGTTAACATCGACCAGACTACACAGCGCAACAACCCAGAAGACAGAAATCTTCATACTCATCGCCCTGATGATGGATGCAGTATGACCTCTGAAACGTTGGTAAACATCGACCAGACTACACGGCGCAACAACCCAGAAGACAGAAATCTTCAAGAGTTTCGTAATTTGCATTTTTGACAAAATACAAAAACGTGATTAGGTCAATGAGTACAAAATTGTCACTCCTATATTTGAACTTGGGACGTTATTGGCTAAGTCTTATGTTTCTGGACGACGCTGTTTGGTGGCGATCGATTAAGATGAGAAGATCATGAATCCAGAGTAGATGAGGATATGGAATTAAGTAACAGTGGCCTATTTGAAGGCAGTATTCACCTTGGGAGTCTGAGGAAAACCTCAACCGTTAACACACGATCGAGATTCAAACTCGAGCAATTCCGGTGGGTTATTGAAGACTAGCAGAAGCTGGTTTTCCTCAGGATAGATTGCAACTGCTTGTAGTCGTTGTATTGTGTCAAAAAGAAAGCGACAGTAGGGTTAGGTGTTGAATGAAATTAGGGGGCGAAGCCAGTCAGTCAGTCGACTGGAATAACGCCAAGGTTACACAGCCCGCTTCGCGCCATTGATCCCGACAGATCCCTTCAGGGTATGCGAGCCGTTGGTTGTGTACTTACGGCACTCTTAAGGATCTTTTTTGTATGAATATGTTCTGTTTTTTTGAGATTCCACGCAGGAATTCGTCAAAATACTATTTACAAGCTGGTTTGAGTCACTGTATGTGAATTTTTAAAATACTTAAAGCATCGGCCCTCCTTCGTTATTACATTTACCATACAAATTTCTTTATGGGATCAGTCTGTTCTTTTGTCCATGTACGTAACTAATGTGAAGGTTAAGCTGTCGCCGGTGTTTAACTAAGCACCTCTACATGCAGACGTATGGGGGAGTGGAGATTTAGCTCTATGAATTCGAAACCTCTGCCTGAGATGGAGGTGAATGAGCGTTCGCCATTTTACTACTAAGGAGAAAACCCGATACCTGTTGTCGGTCACGGAGTCGATCTTTGAAATGACCCGTTCCAGTTTCGCGTTGAGATAAACCGAATGACTTAATTACAAGAGATATATGTCAAGTTCCTTCGTCATGTTGCTAATGACGTAAACCTCTGAAGTAAATTCATCTACGTAATACTCAAAAAATCAGTTCCTTCCCCAAAGAAAACAACGCGTTCATTACAAAGACCAATGTTTAGGGAAGTAATCGCTGATATTTGGAGAATGCCATGTGAAGAATTCAGAGCTGTAAAATGTTACTTTACAAAAAGTAACCGCTGTGTTTTAAAGGAATAAATCGGATTAGTGACGCGAATATAAAATTGGAGAACCCGCCCCTGTGTACAAAAGCCTAATGAAGATTTTGATTCTCTGGGTTATGACGCAATGCAGCCTTGTTGGTGGTTACCAACGTTTCGGAGGACCGTATCGCCTCCATCTTCGAAGTACAGGTACCCCTAAGATTAAGACGATAAGGTGTATAATCATAGGACTTTAACTTATTTTTTTAATCAACGCTAATCTTTAGACTGCAGCTTCAGATATCTTAACGGGATGGGATAAGATTTTAAACTTTCGCATACACTGTAACAAATTTCTTGGACCCTCGTATTTTCCTTTCGTTTATTATACCATTGCCTTTCCTTACATTGCGACATAGTATCGGACGTTTATTTGAGAGGTTTCGGGATCTAATTCCGACCATGGGCCGTTGGTAATGTGGTTTAATTTGGTTATTTAATTCCTGCGCAGGTATTGTTTGTTGAAAAGCTGCACGATCAAGATTAATCCCACTCTGAAATCAACATTCTCGCTCATAACCTCTGCCAGCGCATTTCTACACATCAGCACTGCGAATTCAGTCGGTAACCGCACTTACAAAACGCGGGAAACTGTATGACAGATCATGCCCTCGCCCAGTTTCTAATACCAGGTCGAATAAATTACTTTTCTCTGATGTTGATAATAAAAGCTGAGCGCCAAAGACTCCATCATGACATTTACTTCGGGGTATGATCTAACCCGGCTTTTGAGTCGCGTTCAGGATTGTTATGTCAACCTAAAAGACAGGATAAATTACTTGTGACATGAGTTTGAAAAGCCGGCCGGAAACACAAGGAACAATAACGCGAGTCGCGAACGGGGTCGTGGTGTCTGCGTTTACAATGAAGTTTCCTTGAACTGTCCTTGGCGCAGACAGCTTGGCTCCAACACACAACTTTTTACTGGTTTCGCTGCTCTCAGCCGCCAGAGGCCCTAGCTTGCCAAAAGGCTGTTGATGATGCGATGGTCTGGCCTGGCTGTGCTACAAGAACTTGCGTGGGATTTAGCCGTGCTATAAACAGACAAGACGACATCTGAAATGGGGGGGGGGGGATTTAAAGGAAGTAAACTTGAATATCCAACGAACACGACGCGTACATTCCATCCTTTCACACTTAACTTGTAACAGGAAGCTATATAACACCAATAAAATCTTCTCGGGCAATCAACCGACGTTTCGGGAGAAAACTCTGTCCCCATCTTCAGGGTTCTGATGTGACTGGATCCTCGGAAGTCGCCTGTGTAACTGCCTGCAGAGAAGATTTTATTGACTGTACTCTCCGCGAAAGTCCCAAATCCTATATACCACCAGTTACCAGGTTCATCATATATTTAAACTCATGGAGATGTAGCTTACCTGGCGAAGAGATAAAATGTGGGCATGCTGAGATTTTATTCGTTGTTGAAAAATGTGCAGAGAGTTGCCATAAGATCGAGATACTTCGAAGACTTGATATGTCGAGCAGAGAACAATTGTTTTCGAAATGGGCATCTCTCATTGGTCTTAACATGCATTTATTCCAGACACGTGAATATCAGTGTAAATTCTGTCACTGTAAAAAAAACGAGGTCTGACAAATAATCTTTCTTGTACTGTAAAATACTGTGTTAGTTTTCGTCACTGTTCAATGACACGAACTCTCAGACGTCACAGAGTAGTCGTCGAAATGGCTCGTGTTGGTGTCCAAGTGTAAGCTTCTTTATTATAAATGTTAGATCGATATAAAGATGAGTGAATGGATAGACAGGCACTTACTTACTTACCTAAAATATATAAATACAAACAAAACTATTTATGCTCAGTGTTTTATGAATTGTATGATTTAATAGACAGACTATTGAATTAAATTAATGTTTTTGCCACTGATGATGACCTCATGAGGTCGAAACACGTTTGGCACTGATGGAAATCAGAAATAAAATAAACAGAGTTAAAGACGCTTTGGGAAGATTTAAATAGCTCTGCAAATATAATTGAAAAGTGCTAGTTCTTTTAAAACGGAAAGTTAATAAAGAGTTGTATGTTCTCCTTGTGACCTATACTATGGAAATTTAGCGAGCGATTTAGTGTAGTGTACAATGCTGTATAGTACTCTAATGCTTTATTATCCTTCTAGAGGAGTGGAATCTCTCGAAGTAACTTCTGAGTGGCTTTAACATATTCGCTAATAGACTGCTATTGATTCAGGATCTCGTTTTGTACGCTGATCTCTGTTTATGTAAACCAAAGCTAATGTATTTATTTTGACACGATCGCTAAGTGACACCCATGTGTTTAACCAGGCAGTCCGTTGATATTTGCTTCTCCGATGAGTGTGATTCCAAGTTCCTCTTTTTATCTAAAGATCGTTTTCTTTCATTAAGCTTCTTACACCCTGAAATAAACTTACTTACCAATTTCGTAATACAATTGTTGCTAATTCACTTCGTTGTAATCTGACCAAGGACGCATAAAGCCGATACAAACTTTAGAACTTGAGTACAAGTTGGCCCAGAAGTTTCTGTGGAATTTGAAATGTACTATATTTCTGTTGTTTTTAATTTATAATTTTTTTTAAATAAATACTTTCAATTACCTCGGTTTTTCCCTATCATATGAAGCAGAGAAAGACATAGATGTAAAACTTTCAGAATTTCTGAAAGTTGCGGATATTTAAACCATCAAAAGTTTAAAAACAAACTAGAATAAAAATATATAATACTTTGGCACTACCCATAATTTTATATGGCAATGAAAACTTTGACATTGAAAAAGGAGTACAGAAACGGAATTACACTTGGAAAGACTATAAAAGAAACGAAGACGTACTTGAAGAGTTAAGAACAGAATCCATTTTAGACATAATTTTGAAATATAAAAACAATTGACTTCAACGTGTTAACAGAAGTCAGAGAGACAGACTTCCCAAATTATTAAAAAATTAGACGCCATGTGGACGAAGAAACCCTGGAAGACCTCAGAAGAGACTCGTAGACTACGAGGCCGGAACGGGTCAAAATGACCCAACTCCTCGACCATTTGATGATGATGATGATGAGAAAACGTATAAAAATCTGTCTATAAGTATATTGCTATGAACAAGGACAATTGATACAGAACCACATGTGTACCAAATTCCATGACTGTAGATTTTGTAGTGATAGATAATTGTACTAGATGATAATGTTGCGTCATATTGTGATGATTATAATTGTTTAATTTTAACCGTCTAATCACAATAAAATATTTTATTAAATATTAAAATATTATTATTTATTTTTAAAAAGATGATTCTCTAATTGTAAATCGAACATTTCGATAGAAAGAGCATCATTTTAATATATTTTAAATATTTTAAATATTAAATGTTAATTGTAACAATAATATTTTAATATTTTAATATTTAATAAAATATTTTATTGTGATTAGACGGTTAAAATTAAACAAATATAATTGTACCTTGACGTGAGAAAATTAACATTGTGAAGTTTAAGTACTTGTTTTATACCATCTCAGCTACAGTGTTTTGTTTATCTTTCGTAGGTAAGTCAATCGTTAATATGGATGAATAAGGACTCGCTCGTCTCCAGGGACCCGCCAGTACAGCGGTAGCCGTGGTAATGGCTACAATACAAGACACGAAACCAATTAGGTGAGTTGTATTTTTCAAATACAGAGCTTATGATGAGTGGTATTGGTGAAGACGGTTTATACTTAATAATCAGGAGAAATCGTGCTTCTGGTTCATATTTCAAAACAAAACAAAAATATTATGTTGACTTTTTCGTGTCCTTAAGTCTCAGGCCATAAGAAATGACTGCTACTTGTCTTGTCACGTGATGGTTATGGTATGTGGAAGTGAGAAGGCGTGGTAACCGTTTATAAAGTGTTTCCAGAGGTTCGACTGTTAAAGCAAGTTTGTACGCGTCTCCTAATCTGAGCGAGAGAACGCACAATTTGTCATTTAAGCTCCTACCGCATTATCTTCATCATATACGTACGAGCAAATGAATATATATATATAAACACATACTTGGTGTTTGAAAGTAATTATGGTAGTTAAATATTTCATCGATAGGAAGATTTTTCGTTGTATTTCTTTTCACACTTCACGTAATTTCTTACCGCTGTTCTTGAAATTGCTGCATGTCAGATCTTGATAGTCTGTAGCAAAATGCAAAATGCTCATGGCAAAATCTGCAGACATGAGTGTTAGTTAGGGTACATGTTTCAGATAAATGTCTCTAATTTCCTTTAGACGCAGGTGGGAGTACATTATAAGTCAGTTTCACATGTGGACCACCAGCCTAATTTATCTGCGTCGCTGTGTGGTGAGAAAGAATGCAGTACTGTAGGAAAAATGCTTCAGAAGCGTCTAGTGTAGTCCCAACAAATTTTGATAAACGTTTAGAACTACAGATCTTTTTTATTTCTTAAGATGTTTCTCTCCAAATGTAAGTTGTGGCTTTAATTTAAATTCGACCTTGTAGAAATAGTTGGGAGATGGTTCATCTAATTAAAGACGTCTCGACCAGTTGTTACAATCGGTCAAAAATCATATATTTTTTTTTAAAATCCCTTAATCCGTCGGAAATTTATAGTGTGCTCGTACAGTGTCCAAATTCAAAATGTTTATTGAGTGAAAGGGCCCAGGTAATGAATCACGTAGTTTTATATCTTGATCATCAGGCTTGGAGGCTGAGGTGGGTCCGATTAAAACAGTAATTGTATCACGCGCGTGGGTGGTGACAAATGCATACAGAATTAAGTTCGTCACAATATTAATTGCTACTTATGTAATTTCTGAACCATGTCGGTATTTGTTTACGATCCTGTCTGATCCGTCAACAAGTTTCATGTTTGAAGAATGATTTATGGCACCGTTACAAATGAAGTAATAGATCGAGCAGTTGCCGCGTGGGAGTTCGTAGCGTTAGCGTCTTGGAAAAATGGAGATGTCTTCTTTGGCGTGTCATCCAGCTGTAATGTCTGTGAGCTCCATTCACAAGTCAGCAGCCGTGGCTAATTAAGCATTTGTATGTTTATTATACAAAGGCGGATGACATCTTGACTGGCTGAACGATCCTTAGCTTATCATAAAGGACTATGCTCCATGGAGTTGGTTAAATTTATTACATTAGAAGTGATTTCACTTTGGTTTAAGTTTTAACTAAACCAGTGGTTCCAATTTATAACCCATCGCACATCCAAGGAGTACTACCGAATAGATGGTTCGTTAAATGTCACATAAATAATTAGATCTGTAAATTAACAGAGCTGACTCAACTAAGAAGCTAAACTGCAGACATGACAATTAGGTCTGTGCCTGATTAAAATAACGCTTCATAAGTAATAACCAGATAAAACGGATCTACCACCCGTAAGTTTTGCGACACATCATATTGTAAGTAACTACGCTTAGGATTACTCTGAATCGAGGCATCCACGATAATGTGTTGCTTGGTCAGCGCTGTCCCTCATCTCATGGGGCGATGATAGATGAGTATGGGGCAGTAGTGGAATAATGATAAGCAGGGGGGGAAACAGAAGAACTCGGAGAAAAATTTGCCCCAGTGTCACTTCGTCCACCACGAATTTCACTTGAAGTCTTTCGGGACTGGACATCCGTGAAATGTTAAAAATTTGTCTCGCAATGAAGGAATCAACGCTTTCTTGACCTCTGACCTGCGATAAAGGTGGGTGACCTAGTGCCTCTGATCAAAAGCCGATCTCGAAGCAATAGCAATGAGAGAAATCCCTGCCTGTACCATGACTCGAAAGCCATCCTGGTTCATTAGTGCTTTGGCATTTTATGCTTAACAGGATATGAAACATGTTGAAAAATTAAAAACTTTAGAACATCAGATTCAGTGTCGCTTTACCTCCCTACTCTTTTATGTTGTCCGTTGAATTAGAGAAACAACCATTGAACATCGTCTCTGCTCGACTGGAGCAAAGCCTAAAAATATCAACCGTGTCTCTGCAGAAACCCTCGCATCTGTTTCAGAACGGGAACCTGTGTGTCCGGCCAAGGACCTCCTCACCCGTCTTTTAAAACATCTGATCTGTAACTTGTTGAAAATTATTTTATATATGTGTGACACACGTTTTGCGTTTAATCAAGCACTTTTTAAAAAAAAAATGAAAATCGGCGTATGCAACCGACCAGAAGTAATGGGACGTGTAGAAAATTGTACATCGACAAACTTTCCGAGCTGCACTCGACACCAGATTTTAATAGAGCGAGCGAGACATGTAGCACGGATGGGAGAGATGAAAAATATTAACAAAATACTTATATCATCAGGAATCCTGAAGAGAAGAGTTCACTTGGGAGATCTAATTGTAGATGGGAGAATGATATAAAAGTGAATCTTGGAAAAAAATAACGTGTTCTTATGTTGTCTGGATCCATCTCTCTCAAGATCTTGTAAAGATGGTAATGAATTTCTGGTTTCCATTAGAGACGTAGAATTTCTTCATTAACTGAGGGAATATCAACTTCTCAGGAAGGGGTCTGCTGCATGTAATTAGTGGAAGTAACGTAGTTATTATTTTCTTCTTATAAATGTCGTATATTCGTAATGTGCCGGTTGGATTTAAGAGTACTTCCTTCAGACCGCATTATTGTTACAATTTGGTTAATATTGCGCAAATATAACATAATATATAATACAGCTATACAGCATTCTTAACCTTCTGAGTATGTGGAGAATAATTAATAATAAAATAAAACAGACAATAAAGTTAAACTTTCCCTGAGATTATTGTCAAAGAACATATTATTGTTTTTATTATTATATAATGTGGTCAGATTATGTATCTTTGGAACTGTGGCGGCTAACAGGCCCGTTGTGCATCCCTCAGATGATATTGAGCAGCTTTGGAATGATATTGACGGGAGAAAACCAAATGACTCGGGGAGGAGCCTGTCCCAATGCCACTTTGTCCACCACAGATGCCACGTGGACTGCCCTGGCAGCGAACCGGGGTCTTCGCGGTGAGAAGCCGGCGCCTAAGCGCCCGAGCTATGGCACGACCATAAATATGCATAGGAGAAATGCGAGTACATGTACAAGTGAACTAGTCATTATTTTGTCTGGGAAGCTGTCATTCTATTAACACATATTCAAATTCCAACTCGGTTGTTAAGACTACTCGATCGCTCAATCAGTATAGTGACTAGGCTACGGGATGGATGACCGGGGTTCGGTTTCCAGCACGGCTGGATTTTTGTCTTCGCCACGTCTTGGGGTCCCATCCAGTCGAGGTTAAAAATACGTGGAACTGTACCTCCTTTCCCCCCATACATCTTCATGGTTCGGTGCTTAATTAAACATCAGAGACAACTTTACTTTTACGTTGCACTAACTTACCTGTTGTTATATATTGTTTAAATTTTGTCCGTCTAATCACAATAAATTCTTATTAAATATTAAAATATTACAATAATTAACATTTAGAATATTTAAAATATTAAATGATGTTCTTTATCGAAATATTCGATTTACATTAGACCATAGAATATTTCGATAAAGAACATCATTTAATATTTTAAATATTTTAAATGTTAATTTTTGTAATATTTTAATATTTAATAAGAATTTATTGTGATTAGACGGACAAGATTTAAACAATATACATTTATTATATCACAATATGACGCAACTTTACCATTACCTGTTATTATAATGTTATTGTGTTATAGCATAGAGCTAAAACGTCCGCCCTGATGTCGCATGTCTGACTGTGGTTCCAGACAATTCATGGAGAGCAAACTAAGGAGCACAGTCGACTTTCATCTCAAAATGCAGTTATGCGGGCGGGCTCAAGCTTTTACCAGGAAGCAGGATTAGTCGGGGAGTTCTGTTGTTCCCACACCCGTAAATACAGCTTTTGAATCTTTTACTAATGCTTCACTACTACACAAATCTACAGCAAAAGGTTTTAAATCCAGAAGTTGTACCATAAAAGTGTCTTCTTTTTATTTATATTCTTTCGTTTGTGCAGTACAATCATGCAAAGAAAGTAAAATGCTAAAAGGTCCTGAGTCGTGGATTACGGTAAATCCGATATTCAACTCGAAATGCGCTGGGAAGGCATGGGCAACCTCTTCGTAGCCTCGGGCCGGATCTAGTTTTGTCATCGTGACCGTGGGTCATTAACGCAATTATAGAAACAGCGTGTTGCACACTATACATTGCATAAGACAGGTTTGATATGCACGACGTTTCGGGAATTGGCTCTACTCCCGTCTTCAAGGTGAATCTTCGTGTAAGTTATAAGAAGTACATTAGATGATTCAGGCTTTACTTGTGTTCTATTTTATAAAAATTGTGATAGGATTTTACATCATTTTGTTGTTCGTGCATAAGCGTGTAAAGATAATTATATATCTGAAATAATGTATATCCTGGAACATAATACGATTTATAGTGGAAGCGCGCGGATCTTGATAAGATAAAAGGGATTTATTGCTCAATGGTTTATTTCAAGAAGTTTAAACGCTTTAATGTCGTTATAATTTACGTCTAACTGCTTATCAGATTATAATCTTTATACCTATTTCTAATAGAGATACAGTAATGGTTTCTATGTATGGAACGTCGTAGGCGGCACTGGAAGAAATGTGTCGTGTTTTCCGTTCGTTTAACAATAACACTAAAACCGTGAATGGGTTGCGTACGTTGATATGCCATGATGACAATTCGGTCTTCAGACATAGATCCTGACTTGATCCGTGGTGCGTGTTGGGGAGAGGCTATATGTACGCGACAGTCTTCAGAAATGGGTTTTACCATACCATATTTTAAGAAGGTTAGAGAAGTTGGGATGTTACACCGTTTCTAGAGGCTTCAGAGAAGAGTCATAACTGTCGCCGTGTCAGTAATTAGGGCCCGCCCCCATTTCTTAACAGCGCTTGAATCCTATTGAATCCTACCCACAGTGAAAAAGTGATCTGTGGTTGGTTTTCCGGACTTCGGAGCAGCTTGAGCTCCGTCAGTCAGACCTGAGCCATGGTTACCTTCGCCACTGTTTATGTGACGAAATGTTGTTGCTACTTAAGAGGTAGTCATTCGGTCCAGAAAATGGAAACGGAAGTTAGAAAATGTACACATGTTAACCGACTATTGTTATTAAGGTTTTACGTAGTTTTCCTCAGCCCCCGCAGGCGCGCGTAAGACCTCGAAACAGACTGCGACTGCCTCCTTCAAATTAAGTCACTTTGTTTCCAGTTTAGTTCCAGCGTCATACTGAAACATCAGAATGATTCTTTTAAAAAAAAATGTGCCTGTCAACCCAACCAGGATCGCCCGTTGTCTCGTTAAATAACATTTTGTTGAATACTGAAGTCTTTAAATGAAGTCTGGAGGGAAACGATCTAATTTGCCCTATCCTGAATGGACAACGCAGGAACATTTTTCTACAGACAAAACGTCACACGTTCATTCACAGTCATACTGTTTACTTAGTGGCAGGGATGCATACCTTCCAGGGGAGTAGAAACTTCCCTGGGGTGCAGTCAGGCTTATGAGCCTCTTAAGAAACCGACAATTCTTTTAAATAGGCCGTGGTCTTCTTTCTATTCCTGATTTAGATGAAATTTCCTATTGGTGGGATAATGAAGTAAAGGATATTAAAATTGGCTGAACATTTAGTACGGATGGTGACGAAATACCTGAAAAAACATCTTCACGGTTTGAGAGGGAAAAGCGACTAAGTCGCCAGCTTCATAAATTGATGCTAATATGAAGAACCATCACGCTTAAACTCATTCGCAGATCCAACTTAAGTATCATAGAAGAAAATGTAACAAACTCCATGGAACAGAGTCCTTCTCGAAGAACTAATAGTTAACAAATTCTCCGTATCTCGTGAAACTCGAAGACCCATCGCCATTTTTACGGAATTTCACCACTGGTTCGTATCCTTAACCAGATTAATCTAATCTACATCCTCACATATCTCTTTAAGATCCATTTTAATATTATTCTCCCATCTATGCCTAGGTCTTCCAATTGGTCTGGTGCCTTAACGTTTTCGTCCTCAATTTCAGTCTGCATTTTTTATCTTTCCCATGTGAAAAATAAACCTACACCTGACGGCTTTTATTAACATGAGTTAACAAATTATAACGAGTATAACTCTTGATGTACAACAGCGTGCATATGCATGTATGTATGTATGATGCCCTGAAGCAAGGCATGTGCGAGCTTCATCCGAGCCGCTGCTAGTGGCACCACGTGCGCCAGACGCATGTCATTTGTATTTTAACGTGTATTTTTGTGTTTTTTATGTTTCAATTTTCTTCTTGCTTTGCTTTTGTGTGTTTTTATTTAAACGTTCTACCCCTGATCGTATTAGTAAAAACCGCTAAGGGCAGTGGTTGAGAATCGCTTCTGCCCAGCGATTCACCAACTACAGTTCACGGAACAAAATTCTGACCGACAGTGCTCTCTGTAGTTGTGTAGTTCTGTAGCTCTGAGTTTCTGCAGGGCAGTGGTGCTCTCTTCTCGTTACTCGTCATATACGAGCCTAAGGACGGTCTGAGCGTAAGTGCTTTTCTGCATTTGGCGAACAAGAGCAGAAATGCTAACATCTGTGCTTGGAGACAAACTTTTGTCTGATAAACAACAAAACATTCAGCTTAGAGGAAAGAACACACGCTTTAGATTTACATAAAATAAAAATTTGTTGGTTCCTGGTACTGAAGAAGAACTGTTTGACTCTATAACTTATTGGCTGTTAGTTATTTGCTTGGATTCTTGAATATTCGAAAATGTTTAACACACATTGTAGTCGTAACGACCCTTCAAATAACAGCGTTTGTGAAAATGCATCTGGAAAGACTTGGTACATTTCTGTTCACTTTTGATCTTGCGTTGCTAGAACAATCTGGGTCAGGGCTGACACTTCTAAAGACAATGGTAGTTTGTCTTCAGCGACCAGAAGGACTCGCTCATCCAAAGCGAGAAGGTTTGTTGTGTGTTGAAATACAATCCTTAAAAGAGAGTATTCAATGACGTGTTCTTGTGAACATTCTGTGCTTTATGTATATTGCGGTTGCCTTCATAACTCTGAGTATTCATATTTTTCAAAAGTAGAATCCTTTATAAAACAACACGAACAATTTAATACATGAAGATTTCTGTCTTCTGGGTTGTTGCGCTGTGTCATCAGGGCGATCATCGCCCTGATGACGGAGGCAGTATGACCTCTGAAACGTTGGTTAACATTGACCAGACTACACAGCGCAACAACCCAGAAGACAGAAATCTTCATCGCCCTGATGATGGAGGCAGTATGACCTCTGAAACGTTGGTTAACATCGACCAGACTACACAGCGCAACAACCCAGAAGACAGAAATCTTCATCGCCCTGATGATGGAGGCAGTATGACCTCTGAAACGTTGGTTAACATCGACCAGACTACACAGCGCAACAACCCAGAAGACAGAAATCTTCATACTCATCGCCCTGATGATGGAGGCAGTATGACCTCTGAAACGTTGGATACATCGACCATACTACACAGCGCAACAACCCAGAAGACAGAAATCTTCATACTCATCGCCCTGATGACGGAGGCAGTATGACCTCTGAAACGTTGGTTAACATCGACCATACTACACAGCGCAACAACCCAGAAGACAGAAATCTTCAGACTCACCGCCCTGATGACGGAGGCAGTATGACCTCTGAAACGTTGGTTAACATCGACCAGACTACACAGCGCAACAACCCAGAAGACAGAAATCTTCATACTCACTGCTGTGAAAACCTCAAATCTTATAATTTAATACATCATTAAACAGCTTAAAATCCCCTTTAGCAATCGGCATCGTCCTAATGATGGAGGCGTTAAGCATCTCCGATGGATGCATTAATAAACTCTGAAACGTCGGTCAATTTCTACGAGACTACGCCACGGAGCGTTCCAGAAGACAATGCGTTGCCAACAAACTCGCCACCGCAAAACCTGAAATCTCGCTAAGAAAAATTCACGTGCGAATGAAGCGCTTTGTCGTCCAAACGTTATAGTGCGACGAGAGACGTGTGCCCCGGGGCCCCGCGTGGAGCTGACGTGGTTTTGATGGAGACAAAGGCGGTAACAACACGGTCTGCTGGGCGGTTCGCTCCTCTCCCGTGTATCGGGTTGCTTGCTGCTGGTTCCGTGTTCGGAAACGTTCATTTCAAACACTTACCTAAGAGGAGCAGGGGAACGGCTGGCTGGAGATGATACACGTGAATAGTCGAGAGAAAAGTTCTCTGTTCTGCCAGTAGATGCACCGAGGTGTTCCTCTCGGAATGCGTGTAATTGTGAACAGAAATAAACGACGAACTGCCTCAGAGAATTTGTGTAAACTAAATACAATGGAACAGATTGTTACGCGTTCTGTATTTTAACTTTCATCACAGATTAATTTACAAAGGAAAATCTTTGCATGTGAAGAATCAGTAGGCAATGATTACAAAGAAATTGTTAGAAAACTCCATGTTTTCGTGAGATAAACATAATATGCAGTTAGAGATCTGTGGATTAAACATTAGTGTTATCTGAGTATCTAGCAAGCAGTTTTTATATCATATTTTGTCTTATTCTAGTCTGTCTGTATTCATCATTAATTTGCGCGCAGTGTCTGGATTCTGTCTAAGTGGTAAAGCCATTTCTTTCCATGGTCAGAAACTGTGGAATTCACGCACCACGCGCCATTCACCTGCTGGTAAGCTCAGTCAGTATAGTGACTAGCTACGGGCTGGACGGCCGGGGTTCGATCTCCGACGGGGGCAGAGGATTTTTCGTGTAGTCTCTGCGTCCAGACCGGCTCTGGGGCCCACCCAGCCTCCTCTACAATGGATACCGGTGTCCTTTCCCGGGGGTAAAGCCGGCCGGGGCGTGATGCTGACCACTCACCCCCATCTAGTGCCGAGGTCAAGGAAGAGAGGAGCTATGCCTTCACTTCCCCCAAACGTCTGTATGGCACGTAGCGGGACAAACTTTACTTTTTGGTATCAGGTGCAGGGTTTATAGGAAAGACGTGACTAGGAGCCGGGACGGAGTAGGAAATAAGTCGCGTTGGCCGATTTGAAAGTTGAGATCCCGATATTCGCATGGAGTTCTGAGGAAAAAGAGTGAGGTTGAAGATTTGTTGTCTTTATCAGGCCCTGATGGTGGAGGCAGCAAGGACTTCTGAAACGTCGGAAAACTTCTAACAGAAGACAGCCAACTTCGTCAGGCTAGCCGGACTTGAACCGGATATCAAGTTAGGAGCTTTACATTTGCGCTAACTTTGGTCTTTCTTCCAAACATGTCAAAACCTCGAATTTTCAGAATTGTGCCATCTTCATTTTAACGCACATTTAGTTTTAAGAAAATCGTATCTAAGTCACCATCATCTCTAAAAGTAAAAGTTGTATTAAGAACAAATTATTTCAGAGTAAAAAAAAAAAAAACGCTTGTGGCATTCTTACGCTATATACAGATACAAATACCTTGGCTACAAATATTAGAAAGCTCTGTGTACGTTCTGAAGTGTCAGGTCGAACAGCGGGGGTCTTTGGCTGCAGGTCGTGACGTTACGGAAATTTTATATCCGTCATTCAATTCCAGCCATTCAAATTCTATGTCATGATGAACACGGGAGGTTGGGATGGCGGGAATTGTCACGGAGTAGAAAACCAAGAAGTGCACGCAACATTTTTGTTGAAATGCCTAATAAATGGAGTCCCGGCGGAAACACGAAAACTAGATTATGGGATAATGTTAAAATATAAAATTTGTTTCAACGAAATGACTTGGACTGATACGGTCCAAACGAGGGTTTTTCTTATGACGAAACTTCAGGTTCTCTAATTACAGGAAATAATTATAGGTAGCTAAATATAGGCCTATATTAACTAATAGCAGGTCTAAGGGACTTTACCGCTAATTCGTTATTATTCTGAATAAACTAAGAAAGGAAAGAACTCAACGCCAGAAATTTTAGAAGAAGACGTAACTACAAACACATCGCATATTGCCTTTAATAAACGTATGGGATTTATGTGCTTTGCAAGACATTTACACATGTTGTTTCTGCTGTTTAATTATGTTTCCTCAACTTCGTACGTTACTGGCCTATAGGTTGAAAGTAACGAATACTATAAATGGTTAATGACGTGCGTAAAAAGGCGGTTGTGATCTATTTTAACGTACTAACTCAACATTTGACTGGAGGAACTAAGTAAATCCGTGAAATACTCCCACAGCCTTCCTCAATTACTCCCAGTATCAGTATAAATCGAAAGGCGCAAGTTATCCGGCTTCTGCTTTAATCGCTTTCTCATTCCTGGTGTTATTTATTGCATTCCCCTCAGATCCGCAATTCCTCCTCAGTCTCTGCCTTGCTGCACAGCCCGAGGACCAATGTTGAGGCCGGCCTGCAGACCTGCCTAGTCTAGCCGTCGACAAGAAGGTCCTTCGTTATAATCCGGGCCAGGTGGCGAGGTTCGGGTCGCCATGAGCCTCTGTGGGTGGCAGGCAGTCTGATCCTCCCAGAGGTTAGCATTTACAGCATTCCAACAGTGGTCTATTCTTTACACGTCAGTCATGCCCCTTGTTCAACACAAGAGTGATTCAGCCTGTTCGGTTCAAACGTTCTAAACATTGAAGTATTTTCATTATTTGAATACTTTGTTGTTATGAGGAACACGTGGGAGAATGGTCAGTGTTTGAGGATGTAGTTTAAACGATTAAGAAAATGATGAAAGAAGACTGATTTTTCCCAGTCAGTTCCTTTTGAAACGAACAGAAAGATTTTCTATGCTGTTATGTCTGACTGTGCCCATTTATGGTATGGGCATTGGCCAAGTTACACGTGACAAATTATCGCTAAAGTATGGTTAATTTCGGACGACTTAAGATAATCGATAGTAGTTTCGTAAAGACTGTATCAATCTTACTCTCCTTTATTTGTTTTATAATAGATAATGTAGGCTACAGCGTATTCTTTTATGGTGTCAACACGGTTGCGTGTCTTTCCCGCTTGGGCTTTTATGACACTCGATATGACCATCACGCTACTGAAGGCGAGCCTACGTGCCTATTATCACCAGAACCTTTTCGACTGCCGTAGGGACTTCTGGGGTGGGACAATTAATATCGCCATTGTGCCCCGAAAAATGATGTGGTAACAGAACTTCGGAAACAAGACGGCTTTTTAAGTTATCTATTTCGTAAAATGTAAAATAAAAACAGTTAATGCAAGGGTCCGATGTCGAGTTTATAAGAGCCCACCACTGGTACCTGTCGCGTCAGATGAATCCAGTCCACACCCTCACATATTATATCTTAAAATCACTTGTAATATTATCCACCATTTTACTCGTAAGTCTCCAAAGCATTTTTCTACTATTAAGATTTTCTAACTAAATTTGTTGTATTCTGTGACCCCACATTCGCCTGGAGAGACTGAGGTGAACCGCGTAAATTATGATGTAGGATAGCCACTAAATCGGTCGAAACTCTAACCTGTTAAACGACCAAGTGCAGAACGTCGCCGTTACACTAACCTGCTCCGTATACGAATGCCTTAGGAATGGAATCTGTTTGTGTTTGAGTGATAAATTTTAAACATTTTACTAATACTACTTTAATGCAAGTAGCAGTGTGTTTAAGAAGCGTGCATGAATTTAAGCGCGAGACCGACGCAGTGAAGTATATACCAAGTGACTGCAGTGGTAAGTCTGAAGTTAAAACATTCTCCTGATACAGTTCTGCTGTCAAGATAATGTGAAACAAAAAAAAAGTGAGTCTGTTGGTCTATGTAACTTGCTTGCAAGATACGAAAATTAATAAATTTATCGTATACTGTATGTCGAAAATATTTCAGTCGTCGGTACATGAAGTTCTTCAGTTACGACTGCGTATTCGCTCTAAGTTTTATTCTTAATCTGTGATGTTTATTTTGTTGTAAAGCCAACCAGGCGTACGAGTAACCTACAGGGCAAGGCCAAGGAAACGCTAGAAGGGAGATTTTAAAACTCGAACAGGCGTTAAGTTGTTTGATTAGTGAAGGCAAAGAAAATGTTTTTCCTTGCAATGCAAAATATTTTCAGTTCCCACGGAGGAGAAATCAGGGCTCAGTGTTTGCTTCCTCCGGCACACGTTGGCTTTTATCTCATCATCTCATCGAAAATGTTATCCTTCGAAGCGTTTCTTCAGTGACTCGAAGATGTGGAAGCCGCTAGGGGCTACGAATGGGTTGGACACTGCCAGCGTAACTGATTCAAAAGTAATGGAGAGCGTCACAGATCGCGATTTTTATCAAACAAGAAGGATGAGATTGGCGGGGCATGTTGGACGCATGGAAATCACATACAAATTTAGTCGGAAATTTGGGGAAGAATCACGTGGCGAAGATGGGACGGTAAATAACTTACTAAAATGAGTCTTAAAATGACGCTAATGGTGTGGACTGGATTCATCTGGCTTAGGACGGCGTCCAGTGCCAGGCACACAGCAATAAACCTTTAGGTTCCATAAAAGACGGTCATTTCTTGACTGACTGAGCGACAGTTAGCTTCTGAATAAGGAGTCTGCTGTATGAAGTTATAACGCTAGGTGGGTCTTGAGATGAAGTGGTTGTTGCCAATTTGAATGTGGCGCAATTTACGTGGAAGCAATTAGGAAAACCACTAGAGATGATGTTGGAAATTCGAACTTGATATTTCTTGAATAAATTTCAGAAACGTTACGGCTGGACCATTATGCTCGATACTGAGATGAGGGTCGTAATAAGTCAGATATACTCAACTCAATTTTAAGCATTCTCAAATGATGTATTAAGTTACATATAGGAGGGCTGGTTGCTTATTATGGTTTCGTGTCATGTTCATATATTTAGTTTTATCAGTTTTTATCCAGAACGAAAACATTCAGTATCTGGATTGAGCATCATTAAAGCCCTCGTTGTGAGTAGTCTTACTTTCGCATCTGCGCATTGGCCTTCAACACTGGTAATGCGATTACGAGATGACTTAAATCGTCTGAGCGGAAGAAATCGCAGATTTACCAGACTCGCTGGAAACTGCCGTCACACAAAAGAACTGCAGGTCTTCTAAATCTTGCTTGTCACACACCAGTTCCACTAATTCCCTTTCTTTTCTGTATTTACGGAAATTGACAACGAAATGCGTGTACTTGGTTCTGAAGACGTCAGTTTGTTTCACAAAGAAAATACTGATCTAGCACCTAGTGGGCACGATTTTCGGCAGAAATAAAGAAAGAAAGAAAGACTTAAAGAGAAAGATATAGCATAAAATAAAGAGACGCTGACTTAGTAGACAGAACAAAGAGAAACTAATTTAAGTCAGTCCGCATGTTATGAATCCGAAACTACTGAATGTATTTCGATAGAATTACCTACCGAGGGATCTGCACTACAATGTTATCAAGAAAATATAATTTTGCTTCATATCTGTGAAATTTGGTATTTTCTTATCACGAAGTGAATTTATTTATTTATTTATTTGGTTGAGTTCTCCAGACAGTGATCTGTGGTCGCCTAACACCCGGTTTTCGCGGCCACAGTCCTCAAATACCTAGCTCCATTAACACTACTTATTTACTACGCCTATCCCTTATTACCACTGTACCTTCCCTACCAATTCCAATTCCAAATTCCTAATTTTACTCTGCCATATATATATTATTTTATACAGGAAATTCCCTGTATTCCTCACATCCCTATCCTTAGCACAACTTATTATTTTCTTGTAGGCTAACTCTTCACTTACAAGTACAAACTAAACTTCAGCGATTCTCTCAAAAACGTTTAAGTATGCAAAAATTTAATATGACAAAATATACTCCTATATAGAACTCTTCGCCCTGAAGATGGAGGTGGTATGTTTCTCCGAAACATTGGTATCTACCTACAAGTGCAAACGGCGTTGCAGTCATACACAGAAACGTAAATAAACAAGTCATGAACTCCTGAACTGGAATTGAAATGTCTAGAATTCAAATTATAAGTTAGCTTCTTGTGTGACTCGAAGCTTTCACTGTGACGGAAGAAAGTAGCATCTTCTCGGGCAATCAGTCGCGTCAGTGAGCACTCGAAGTCCAACGTCTCAGAGACTACCACTCTTTACATTATCGTCCGAGTGATTCGGTTAGTTTGTACATAATTGCAGATCCGTCCCACCTTCAAGGACAATCATTGACCTATGAAAGGGCCGCGGGCGGATGACAAAGACGATGTTGTCCTAATTGAATCTTGGTTAACTTTGCTCCAGACATGATACAACATCAGATCATTGTAAAGCCTTTTCTTTAGAGAATTCATCTCCTGTTAATGGCTTGTTTCCACCTTACTGAGTTACAAGGGAAGAAAACTTGAGAACAAAATTTATTTTGCATTATAGACCTAAATATCGGCATGAGTTTTTGCGTAAGAACTCATTTTCGAAGCTGTGGAATTAAAATTCAGCTTATCGGATTGAGCCAAAAACCATCTCAACATGGCAGCAGCCGACAGAAATAAATTTCTTCTTTTTTCCTTCGCTGCGTGAGCTTAGTCATACAAATAAAATTCCATACAACTTCTGATTGAATCGATGTTGTTATTTCCGACAGGGAGATGCGTGCTACGTACAGATGTATCGATGTATCGAACGAAGCATTGGGACAGGTAGGCAATACGGTGCTATGCTGCACGATAAATTCTCGCACCAGGTTTGGTACTGTCAGTGAAACCCTGAAAGGCAACCATCTGGCTGAATTAAGCTAGCAGTAAACATTTTTGATTATAGTCAATCCCCTATTATTTCATAACCTGTCGAACGTGAAACTTTGAAGAAACACTTGAGTACCGAAAGCGCCCTTTCGTCGCCGTGCGTTCCTTAAAAGAATTACGTTTATATAATTATTTATTATGACAGATTTATAAACCTCCATTCCCGTTGACCGATGTTCAAATATTTTCCGCTATGACGCTGCGTAGTGATATCTTGATGCGTCAAACTGTTGATAAAGAAGGAAATAGAAATAATAGTGGACATAGATTGCTCTTGCACATTAGCATATATTACGGTAGCCTGGAAAGACGGTAAGAAATGGAATGAGGGAGGTACCTAAGACGTTATATACAATTATTATCGTATGTAAAGGATAATTAT
The DNA here is from genome assembly GCF_977971745.1 of Zootermopsis nevadensis. Lineage (NCBI taxonomy): Eukaryota > Metazoa > Arthropoda > Insecta > Blattodea > Termopsidae > Zootermopsis > Zootermopsis nevadensis. Next base: position 23,781,467 of record NW_028259154.1, on the reverse strand, counting down.
GTAGGCCTAGCTTAGTGAAATGTTTTATGTTTAAACCTGACAAATACATTATAACGTTTCGATACAGGTCAATTGAAAAAAATGGAAAGAATGTATTATTATGGATTTTATTTATGGTAACAGTAAATGCTGATTGTGTTTTTGAGATTCACACTTTTATATTTTAATATTTTCCGTCAAATCACAATTTTTAATAAGATAATAAAATATAAAATATCATTTCACGTTCCGCATCGAATGATCGATTTACAAATTGGAACGTCTCTTACGACATGTTTCGGTTATATTTAACCGTCCTCAGGTATAAATTAGATTGGTAAATTTAAAACTCGAATTACTATCATTTACAATGTTATGCAGTTTATTGAAATGTTCTTATCAGATTACTCTTATATATTAGAACGAAAGTATTGTTTTTTATATGGCGTGGTTCATCTGATGTTCAATATTAGTCGGTGATGAGTTGATAGAGACATGACGTGTCTGGAGGAAGACATCTAGAAGTATTACTGTAAACGAGTACCAATCTAATTTATACCTGAGGACGGTTAAATATAACCAAAACATGTCGTAAGATACGTTCCAATTTGTAAATCGATCATTCGATGCGGAACGTGAAATTATATTTTAAATATTTTATATTTTATTATCTTATTAAAATTGTGATTTGACGGAAAATATTAAAATATTAACCTAATTCAAAATATGACGCAAATATACTACCTTATTCACACTTTTGTTTTGTCTGTCGAAAGGAGGTAGCATGTTTCCCTATGTGATATTACACACGCAAATATAAATATAAATGCCTGAATTACTTACAGACAATAACGAGCAGAAATGCGAAAAGCATTTGGGCGTCCTTATTTAAGGAAAAAATAATATATTATGATATTATGGGCGTACAGAAGCTGTGGGATACTTTCTTTACGTAGTCGTACTTCAGCAGAAAATTTCATTTGTTAAATGACGTATAAATATGTTTCAATGTTATTCACATTTATGTGTGCTCGGGGAAAACAGTAACGTAAAATATGCAGAATTTTAAGTTGAAATATGCGTAGACATTTGTGTTTTTCCTGGCCCATGTGACAGCCCTCATAACAGTCATATTTTTTAAGTGGCCTCAGTAGTCGTTAAGTTTGACATGCCTAGTCTCCACTGGCCTGATAATGCAGATACCTTTTGCAAGTCTAAGGTATGCAAAGAATGCATCTCCTTCGATGTTAACTTTTTCACGACCGCTGTCATTTGTAACTGCTTAGTATGTAATAGACTACAGATTATGTATGCCTTGTTTGGAGAAGCAGCAACATACTAAATCAGATATTGAAACAACCATAAACAAGTGTCTGCAGAATATAGCTGGAACATGCGCTTGGAATAAACATTAGTTAGAATGTGCCTGCCTTAGAAGTTTCAACATTGGTATTTTTCCCTTTAAAAACTTTGTTCTTGATAGTTTTCAAAATCCAACAGAAATACTAATTTTTCTGTGGCGATCGTACAAAGCTACGATCCTGCAGTTGAAAGCGTTATCGTCGTAGGCCATCAAGTTGATATCATTGATCTGTGCCAGAATATGACAGTGATCTTGTGAGTTTCGCGGAACACGGATGTCTGTGACTGAATCATCATCAGACGGGCGATTTAGACATACAGACTCTCTGGCCTGGTTCTGGGAATAACTTACTGAGTTGCCCTGCTTTGCTCTATATCAAAAGGCTGGGTGGGACTGTAAACTAATTTTGGACCAATATACGTGCACACTTTTAACTCGTAAGAATTCCCATTATGTACATTTGGTCACATATATCATAAAAATTTTGCACGATTGCAGTGTTTGTAATTGTTAACATAAACTAATCTTTCATAAACTATTTAAGGTATGTTTATGATATATATCTGTACAAAACTGTACTGTATTAACACTATTTCGTTGGTTATTGTCATCAGAGCGAAAGGAAAGCGAGTATTAAACATGTTCTTTTAAGTTCTGTGCAAAATTACGTTAATAGTTGTCAGTATTTAACAGTTCGTTTCCACATACACAAAAGTAATAGTACCCGGCATTTAGTTCGCTAGACAGGAAATTAAGAAAGTATGCTAGAAATGAAGCTGTAGTCCTACATTTGTTTTTCACATTGGGCCAAAACAAGACGAATATCTGTCGTTTGGTTCGAAGTTCAGTGGAGGATGGAAACACGTAGGACGTGATGCTACTATAAGCCCAACTCCATGGAGTGGAATCCTTCTCGAGAAGACATTAGTTGCTAATGGAACATGAAGGTCGTTACCGTATTTACAGGAGCCAGCTGGATGCTGACCTGAGCCAGATGAGTCCAGTCTGCACCATCCTCGTCTGTTACTTTAATACCCACTGTAATATCATCCTCTCATTGCAAGTGATCTCATCCTTTCAGCTTACCGACCAAATTTTTGTATGCATTTATGATCTCCGCCTTGCGTGTTACATACCCAACCCGTCTCTTCTTCATTCATTTGATTACCCGAAAATATTTTTTGGAGTACAAATTACTAAGTTTCTCACTGTACACTGTCTTTTGAGTTCAGATGTTCAGGCCATTGTCGGGGTCTACATTAAATCATATTTATTTATGCTTTATGTTTCAGTGTGGTTTAAGGTCATGAACTATATATAAATGAATAAAAATTTCCTTGGATATTATCCATCGTCTAGTAAATATAAAACGTAAAACGACGTTTCGGAGATGGGACTCTGTCTCCGTCTTCAGGTTCCTACACAGTTGGGCCCACTAGATAGAGTCCCATCTCCGAAACGTCGTTTTACGTTTTATATTTACTAGACGATGGATAATATCCAAGGAAATTTTTATTCAATTGACTCTTCACCATCGTCAAGAAGTTTTAGATTTGATATATATATATATAAATGGTCATACCGTATAGGAACAGTGGAGCACACAACATTCAAGTGCCATGCAGACAATTTGAACGAGACAAATTGTATTTAAGTGCGGATTTTATTTGCGGAAATCTGTTATTTCTTCTCAGAAAGAACAAATTGGATCGTCACAACCTCCTCGTTTCACAAAAGAAATGCATTACTTGACAGTCATTAGTTTTAACATGTATTTAAAAACAAATTAATTTCCTTGTGAATAGGGCTGTAAATGTTCCACTTTCACAAATTCTATTTGTTCTAAATTTTACATTATGTGTAATATAATCTACACAAGGCGATTACCGTACTGTAGTTGATGAAGTATCGTGAATAAATCACTAAGAGACATACACGCCGGGCGTTAAAGTGACGCGCTAGGATTTAAAATGAAATTTCATCTCCGTGTTGAGAACTAATGCTTTTGCAGACGATAGTAGAGTGCCCATGAATTGCTTTCCAGAAACCTTGCGCGTGCAGTCAGGGACGAAATTGCCTATTGAAAATGTTTCGTTCCAACATCGAAATATTATTCCTTCAACCGAAATGATCTGTCTGGAACCCCCCCCCCCCTTCTGATCCCGCACTATAGTCGTTTTACTCCCCGCACAGAAACTCACATCTTGATTCATCCGTCCGCTATTAGTAACAGACCATTCAAGGGGCGATCTGCTTAAAGTGTCAGACAACATAAAAAACTATAGTCTGCTTTTGAATTACGGTCGGTCTTTCCAAGCAGAATGTGTTGAGTATTGTCTGGGTGTATCTGAGAAAAATTTCGAGCAACATACCTCTGGCTACCATTATTATGTTTGTCAGAGATAATATGTTACAGGCCTATTTTACGTTTCGAGAGTTCACTCCGTTCCCGTCGATTCTATAATACAGTTTTATTTTTTGTTTTAAAACCAGTGGCGAATATTTATTTCGAACAAGATATCTTTTGAATAGGCCACCACCGTGGTCTTAAAATAAAAGAACATCAAAACAGATCTGTCATTTCGGTATAATGGCAACCAGACATTCCGAGACGAGAGAAGAATAAAAATTCCCAAAACTTCGTGTGTGTTACTCGTGCTTCTGATCTCGGGCAATTCTCAACAAAAGATTGATGTGCTGAACAATTCTTTGTCACAGGTCTGTTGAGAATCGGCAGGAAACACGACATTTGCATTGTCCGCACAGTTCAGACATGTATGGACGTAGCTGCTTCCTCTCAAGTCTTCATATTTAGGCCTAATTTCCTCCTTTTTCCCCTCTTGCCCTCCACGAATTACGTTCAAGCCTCCTTTCGGCCTTCCTATATTTCTGTGACACCTTGGCTGGATGACACTGGTTCAGTTCCGGCGGGGACAGTCAATTTTGTCTTCGACGCCGCGTCTAGATCAGCTCGGAGGCCGAGCCAGCCTCTTATCCAACGGGTACCGCCTCCATGGAGCTATACCTCCGTCTTAACGGCGTGGTGCTTAATTATGCACAAGGGCAGTTATACCTTTGTCACCACACGACTTATGGATGGAAGTTTGAAGGGAAGACGTAAGACACTTGTAGGTGTTAGGTGTCCTAGATTGTCAAGAAAAGGTCGGCTGAATTACTGCTTGTAGAAAAATCACTGTACGCAATTATTACGTGCTCTGCGACTTACAGCCTTTATATTCTGTGTGCTGACTATTTTTTGTTCTGATAATGAACTTGTGTTGGGCAAGGCCGTGGTCTAGGCAACACGGAGTTTTCCTCCGGGCGCTTCCCCGGTTTCTCCGTGGCATCCCAACAATTACTCCATTCACACACAGAAGAAGGCAATGGCAAACAACTTCTGGATCATCTGCCAAGAACGTATATGAACAGGTCCCAGTCCGAGAAAAGGATGGAAGGATCCTGTTCATATGGACCTGTCGTCAGACAGAACACTTAATAAATAAAAATAAATAAATCTGATGGTTGCAATAGGAGGATAACTATGTCTAGGCCAGCATACAGCTTAAGCACACTGCCATCAGGGTAGTTTGTAATGTTTAATATTCCAGAATTGTGAAAACGTAGACCTAAATACTTTACCGCGTAAAGATGATATAATTAATCCTAATCAGTGCACAGGACGTCAGACAAAGTCCAAGTTAAGGGCCCCTGCTTTATTCATTTTTTCACATTGACTGTGAATAGTAATTTGGGAGGCTGAATCCTGCAACCCATGTTCGTTTTTCCGAAACAGTGAGAGTTTGGACGCGCGCTTCCTGTCAGGATGTTACGTAACCTTATCCAATAAATCTATTCTGTTGTTCAAACGTTAAAGTCGCCAAGTTTGTGGTGATATTTTATTCAGAAACGCTGTTACACTGTACTGAGAATCCTAGACCACCGAATCAATAAAATTGAGCATATGACGTGTTAAATTTTCATTCACTCCAATTTCGTATATTCCTTTCTTTGACATGATCGCAGCACTTAGGAAAATAGATCTGCTTGGACCTAAGAGGAAAGAAATAAAAAAAACGCTGGAGAAAATTGCAAAACGAGAGAATTCATGGTTCGTACTTTCTGTCAAAACTGGCCTATTAATAGTGTGATCAAATCAAATTGAGATTGACGAGGCATGCAGCACGTTTAGAAGCTAAAACAAATACATACAAATCTTTAGTCACAAAATTTGAAGGGATGAGATTATTTGAGAGACCTAGGCGCATATGGGAGGTTCATATTAAAATGTACCTTATAGAAATAGGATAAAATATTTAGAAATGGATTCACCTGGCTCAGGACACGACACGATGCGAGCTGTTTTGAACGCAGTAGTGAATCTTGGGTTTCCATAAATTCTTAGTCAGCCGAGAAACTATTATTCTCAAAGACTCTGCTCCATCGAATTATGTGAGATACTTCGACTAATAAAATGTACAAATAGTAGCAAACGGAAATCATGAGAAAATACAATTAAATTCAGAGAAAGCATTTCAGTATACCTGGTCCATTCTTGTGTATTCAATATTTCTGTATTTGCGAGATAAATTCTGTCGTTTTAAATACATTTTTACATGAACTAACTGCATAGTAGGAAATTACAATCATGTTGCAATTAAATGCTCAAATAATTACAAGCCTTATAGGTAAAATTATTGGAATAAAGCATTTCCGAATCAATATCCAAACAACAATGTGAATGATCAACAGATCCTGCAAACGTAATTAAATCCAACGAGTATAGAAGGCTGTGGAATAGAACGGATTATGTCACGAGATAAATAAATATACCCCTTCGACATTCTATTGTCAGTACGCTCATTCGTTGAAACGGGATACATTATTACTGGACAGGAACTTCTCTGAAATGTATCTAACAAAGGAGAACAAATCTGTTTAATGGGTGGCACCTAGATTTAATGAATTTATGTGGTTTTGATAATCACACAATTATCCCAAAGTGGGAAAAGTGACCCCAAGGGATCGTAACCCATTTGTCGGTTACATGAAATTCATGAAAAGAGTGCATTGAATTTTTAACACCATATTAACAGAAACAGTTGTGGTTTTGTTAAATGGTACGGAGAATTCTTAAAACATTCAAAGTTTTGTTTTGATCACTTCTCTAAAGTAGAATATAAGATTATATCAGATTGTTTAATTTCATGACCATGACAGATAAACCGCCTTGTTAGAGCTATGGAATTTATTATTCTGGGAGAAGACAAATATTTACATAAGGCTGAATAGAATTTCTTGTGTGCGTGCGTGCGTGCGAACAATGTGCAGATAAATTCAGTTCTAGAAAAAATTCTAAATATGAGTTTGACATTTCAGTAATTTTTACTTCAGATATTTACTTAGTACATTTCTTGTCGAATCCTGGGTGACCGGGAAGAAAATTTTAGCCTTTGTTTGTAAAAGTGAGTTTAAATTACGCTCAACATTCAACGGTTCAAATGAAATGCTAAGATGATAATGAATTATGAGTACGCAAACATTTAGAAGGATACGGACGTGTGCTACTTCAAGTTATCGCTCTGGCATTACCCTGGAAAGACTGAGGAAAACCATGGAAAATGTCGGTCACAAATTCAGCGGAGATTCAAATCGCGTGTCTCTTAAGTCAGGTATAGAGCGTTACAGCTACATTTACCTGTTCGATGCAAGTTCAAACGAGAACTTCTTATTCAAAGTTTCTTTTATAATTTAATGAACAGTTAAGCAATGCAATTACTACTTGTCTGATACACTTCACTTGTGTGTCTGATGACTATTCATCGAGCCGTGTTTTTCTGAAATCTAAATGCATTACACTGTCTGTTTCAATTACGCAAGCAAGATGACAGAAAGCAAAGAGTTTATCATTTTGTTCATTCTGTCACTTATGATTTTGTTTTGTGAGAGTGTAAACCTCATATGGAAGGACCGGTTTTATTCGAGAGATAAGGGAGGTCACTTCTGTCAGAGACGTCTCAAGAGGAAAACGAATTCTTGACGACAATCCAATCTCTGTATTTGGCGCTGGAAGTCTCTATCATGATATTTTAGTACTTTCAGTACCTGTTAAACTCACTTTTTTTGTCACCAGGATGCAAAACAGAATCATAGTAGAGTTGAAATTCATGGGAAAGACGGTAATAATTTTAATTGACATCGAAAAAAGAAATGAGATGAGATTAAATTCGGGGTAAGCTTGCCAATCTTCAGTTAAGTGACTACAGATTAAAATACACGAAAGTATAAAATATCCCGTTATTTTGTACGGGTGGGTTAAGGAAATAAAATATATCGATGGCGTCTGAAAACAGAGTGCTGAAGAGAATATTTAGAAGGAGACAGGCAGTAACAAGATGATGGAAATAGCTATGCAGCAAGCAGCTTCATAATTTCTACTCCTTCCTAAATATTTCTAGGTTGATAAAATTAAGGAGGATGGAATGGACGGGTCACATGAATGGGACAAAAGAGAAATGCTTATCGGTGCGTTTGAAAATATGATTAGAAGAATTCTTTAAGAATTGCCCAGTGGCGGAATTTCATGGACACGATAACGAACGTCCTGGTTCGATAAATTAGAGATTTTTTTTATTGGTTTAATAATTATCAGTTGTGCCTTGGCAGTTGTATTTCGTGACGATCACTTTAACATGTGAAGTGGCTTAAGAATGTCAGTGCATTGTAAAAAGCAAACACTGAATTGTTCTTGTATGACCTGAAGCTTTCACGGCGACTAAGTATGATGATTTTTTCTCGGGCTACCAGCCGTGTCAGGTGGTTTAATGGAGGAAACAACCCGAGGACGAGTACGAAGATGGTACTCGAAACGTTGGCGTTTTCTCCATTCAACCACCCAACACGGCCGGTGGCCCGAAAAAATTCATTGAATTGTTCTTTTTTCCAGCGAATCAATAATCTAAAGATTAATACTCAACATCGCACGTCTTTTATTTAAAGACTTGGTACTCCATAGTGATAAAATTCTAAGCAAATCCTTGAATGCATTAAACTGTATATAATCGATGCGCTGATACGTGTAGATCGCTTTATGCATCAAGCAGACCATCAGTCAAACAGAACAGAATTAACTGTTTTCTTAACTCGTAAAAATTAAATAGGTTTTGAGGTTCTCACGGTGGTGAGTACGAAGATGGCAGTCTTCTTATAAAAATTAAAATTCCAGATGATTTTCTTATACAAAAGTAGTCGTTTTACTGGTGTGTCCGTAGAGTGGCTGGCTTAAATCAGAATTCCGATTAATAATTCATCCTGATGTTGGTCAGGAACTTATTCTTTGGGTTCAGCTGATGGCTCGCCGATGACATGAGGGCGAACTCACCTTAATTAAGCAGAACCGCGCCCAACCTGCGGCGACATTAGTTTGACTCATTCATGACCACAGATAAGGGGAGATCTACCGGAAATCAGATCACGAATTTACAGTTAGTTCAATAGAATGACCTGTTCACATCAGTGAATGTAAAGTCTTGAAGAGTTTTCTGAAAGTGAAACCATTTTAAAAGAAATCTTTGGACGCAGAGAGTGAGTTATTTGCAAAACACGAAATCCGTTATGTGCAAAAGATGAATTCTTCCTATTCAGCTCTGTTCGCTGTAGGCTGGCTTCTGTATGGTCGGGCGTATTATGTTTTGGGCTTCTATAACTGCATGTTGGTATGCCGTAATCCGCGCTTTTTCCTCTCCCTTTTATTATCTGTCTCGCTCCTCTGCGGTATAAAAACGTCGGTACTAATTTTCTGCTCGACTTGTGGTCCAAGCTGTAAACGTTACAGGGTTTTATATGCGAGCGTATGAGAGGATGAACAGCCTAAAGTTACGTCTGTGATACCCTCCCCCACCCCACCCCACCCCACCCCCGGACTGAATTATTACGTCAGACGCAGTCTGCCTTTCAGTCAGATTCAGAAGACGATTTTTTTAAACACAAAAAACGTACAATTTCTCAGATTTCGTTCATTTACCGACAGGCGAGAAGGACCTGCATGAAGTGCGCCTGCAGCGCATTCTTTAGCAGTTTGATATGAAATAAGGGAAACAAGAAAAACACAGAGAAAGGACTCATTCTGTTTGCCTGCGTATAAATAAATGGAGTCTGTATTGAAAAGTTGATAGCCGCCAGCTGGTCAGAAACCTCTCAACCGTTTCTTGAACCCAAAAGTTCATTACTGTGTCCGTAAGAACCCGCCGCCACCCATATCTTGAGATATTGCTTCCAGTCCACATCTTAATATCCTGATACTTTAACTTAAATTTTAATATTACTCTTTCATAAGTGCCTAGGTCATCCCTTGAGGTTTTTCGCTCATGCTTGCCACATGTCGCATCTTCACAACTTCCTGAAGTGTACGACCTACAAATTATGAAGATCCTTAATGTGTACTTACGTTTTCTATAAAATACTCCGATGTTGAGAATTCGAGTCTCCTCTTACTGTAACATTTGGGACTTTAAAAAAGTCCCACAGTCAAAGAGTGAAGGGATCTCTCTGAATTTAGTGTTTGGTTACGGAAACCAGTTCTTAGAAGAGCTAAGAGAGCCAGTAACCGTCTCACAATATTTTGCTCGTTTTCTTGGACGTTAACCATGATTCAACATCTAGTCATCTCGCTGCCAGGAAGAAGCTTCTGTAATTCGTCACTCATGAGGTTGGCCGCAAAGAAATCAAAGCGTTTTAAGGCTGTTCGGAATTATTTGAATCACTCAGACGAACCAGCGGAAAACACCCGCAAACCTTACTCACGCTGTTGATTAAAGACATTCCGATTTCAGCCTGTGTTCTGTCTCTAAGTGGTGGTTCGGAATTACAGCCGCTCGGATGGACCAAGAAGGACTAGAGAAATCTATCTGCCTGTGTTTGTGGCCTTATAACCCTTTACGAATTGTTCGATATCCTGGAAGTTATTAAAATTATTATGGAAATATGCTAAACCCTAAATAAATCCCTGAGGTACCCTATTCTAATCTCCACAGGTCCACCGGCTATCGTACTATCGCATGGCCGTCTCTTTATCTTATTGGACGGAATTGAAAAAAAGTCTCGTTAATTAACGTAACAGTTGATCAATTACATACTTTGTCAGTTTCTAAAAAAAATACAGAAACACAGAAATTTGTTGTTGCTACAAGTCAAATTTGAATAGGTTACAACGTGTATTTTTCTCTAATTATAAGCCTAAGGACACGGAAGGGACAGGAGACCGAAGACAATTTCTTGATTACGAGTTTAATTCTTCGCACTCTTCGTGTATTTTTAGGTTCGTCAAATCAAGTACGAAATGGGCGCGTAAAAATGTTGGTCGGAAAACCTGAAGGGAGGAGATAACTTGAAAGACCCAGGCATGGTTGGGAGGATAATATTTAAATGGATTTCGAGAAGTAGTATGAGAAGCTATGAACTGAACACATCTGATTAAGGATAGAGGCCAGTGTCAGGCTCTTGTTAACACGTTAACAAACCATCCTGTTTCGTAAATTGAGAGGAATTTTCTGATTAGCAAGCGACTGTTAGCTTGTGGAGAAATTTGCTCTGCGGCGTTAGCTCGCGGGTTCTGTTAAAATTTTTAGGAACAGATTTACATGTTTCTATCAACATAAAACCACCGATGTTTGTTACCACCGTTTTGATTGAAGAGCGGGCCACTTCACACTGGCAGGTCTGCGGCCCCTCAAAAGCCAAAGTCAGCGTAGCGCATTAAATTATTCATGAATCAAATCAGAAACGTCCGACTTCTGTTTTGAAACCGCGGATGTGTTTATAATTAATATCTTATCCGTTTGTTTGTTCGTGAACTGTATACTGAAGAATCAAAGACAAGCAAAGCGTTGTTCCAAATCGAAATACTTTTCTATTTCCCTTTCTGTGAAGAATTGGCCGCGTCCGTCGCCACTTGTCTTTTCGTCAGTCATCTGGCAAGGTGGCAACGGTTTCTTGCGTCAAACGGCGATGGGGGTTGACGGAGTGGCTGGCTAGCATGACGAGGCATGGCTCTTGCTCGACACCGACAGACAGAGAGAGAGAGAGACATGCAGTCTGCTGATTTCTTCCTCTAGCGCAAAACGCGCTACGCTTTACACTTGTCAAGATTAAATTTATGATCAGAAAGGAACAAACGAGCATCTGTTATTCAGTGCGACGTTATCTCCCGATCGCGCAATCTGACAGGAATCGTGATTTCTACATGACGGCCCTTTGCGCTGTTCCATGTAGCAGCGAGAGAGAGCAACACCAATTCAATAACTTTTCAACTAGTTTTGACTCTTTTATTTGTCAGTTTCTTTAGAATTCCTAAAATCCTGTTCCAGCTGTATTTATTTGCGTGTTGCAGTTGTATTTCAGACACTGAAACCTGTTCTTTGTCACATTTTAATGTCAGAATGACCAAATATCATGAAAAAATAGATCTAGCATTTCAAATTCAATTCGTCTGTTGACATGGAAGCTTCAGTTTGAATACAATATTTCGATGTTATAAGCTTCGCACTTTTAATTGGCTGAAAGTGGAATTGGCAATAGTGAACCAATGTTTACTGAAACATCTTGACTATCAAAGCAGATATAATGCAGAGGAATGGAATATGCAAATTAGCACTCTTGAAAGACAGGTGGATAAAAGCAAAGATATCTTCTCATTATCCGATGTAGACCTAAGACTATTGAATGTATAGAAAAGAAGGCAGAACTATTGTGAAGAGTAGATCAGTGGCAAAATGGCTAAGTACCATTCAGTTGGTACCGGGTTCGAATCTCGGCAGGAGATCTACTGTCTTCACTTCTCATGCCTCGAGAAAGTGGAACGTCGTGGTAGTGGTCTCGCACTTACCAGTAGCAATCTTGCTGAATGATTATTAAACATTTGTAGGGAGTTCACAACATTCTAGCCATGTTTAAGGCTTGAAGGATTGCGACATAAACTCCTCCCACGCGTGTTACTTGCCCCGTCTAATTCTTTATTTGTTCCGCATAATATTTTGATGGCCATTAAATTCAACGAACCAAAGCACAACAAATTCCTGTTGCCTAGAAATGGGTTGTTTCTCAGTAAACGTTCCATACTAACCATTTCTTCGGCTGCAAAATGTGTTTATTCGTACCATTTAATTCTTTCAATAATCTAACCATGAAGGTAACTGGCAGAACACTCCAGCTACCCGCATGGAATTTGGCAACAACTGAGATTGTAAACACGCCAGTAAATTTGTACATACGACGGTGATGGATCCAGAGGAATGAGGTTCGATCCCTGATTGTCATAAACTACAGAGGAAGTTTTGTTGGCGTAATGAAATCGAAACACTCGCTACTCGCGATGAGTCGATTTTCCGTCGAGGTATTTCTACGAAAAGAACGAGGGATTGTTTCGGAACTAATTCGAAATAAGAAGAGACAAGAGGGCCTAATATGTGAATTTTAAAGGAAAACAAATTGTAGTAAGGAAGTCGTGAATTCTGTTGTGTCAGCTGTGTTTATACTTATAATATCATAACTGAAGCCGACAATGTGCTATGTATATATATATACTTCCCGTTGGTTTGTGTGTATAACGCTTCATAATTGTTATAAACTTCCGTGGGATGGTTAATCTCGTTAAGAAGATTTTAGTGAAGTGATAAGCTCAACTACGGCCATTTCTTTGGTCACAGATGTCAGCATGATACTCAAGAGTAGAAAGAGGAACATTCTTACTTATTTCCATGTCAGAGGAGATATAATCCAGACATTAGAGTTGGTGATCAGCTACATCAGGAGGAGACATTGTCCTCTCGAAAAAGAGTAACCTAGAAGCTTGCTTATCTTATTCCCCTGAGGCCACTGTGCCAGACTTTCCCTCCTAAAAGATAATTTTTTCCTCTGTAAGTCACCACCAACAGTTATTGTCTGATTCAAACAAGAAGGTGTGGGTAGGTGAGTGACGTCACGTCGCATCGTGAGACAGACCCATAAGATCAACTACAAATAAATATGTTTATGATTATATAAAAATAAACTCCTTTTGAAAATATCTTCGTTTCTATACAAATGAGTGATCTGTTCTATGCATTGTTTTGCTGAAGTGTTATGTAGTAAGTTCTTCACCGCTCAGTCCACCCTTTCTAGGTATATCTGGATTAAATACAGGCGTGGCCTTACAAAATGAAAGTAATTAATAGTGAAGATGGATGTTTTCTCGATTTGAGTGGCTCAACATTGGGTTAAAGCGACTAGTTCCTGTAAATACGGAATAAACCCTCGGACTCCACAAAAGGAGAGGAATTTTTTGAATAGTTGAGCAACAGTCAGCTTCTTAAAAAGGTCACTGAGCCGTGCAGTTATTGCTCGCTACACTGACTTGCGTTTGAGACTAATATCTAAAATGAAACTTGTATATAGTAATGAGTTCTGCTATTTTATGTCATATACCAGCTAATTTTTTTTACAACCAGCTGTTCATAAAAACTGGAAATGTCTACTCGAACTTCATGTAATGTAGAGGTTATGAACTTGCTGAACCTGTACGAATCTACTTGTTCAGTATGTATGACAGTTCTTTCCACGTACTTGCACTGTAACACGTCTTCAGATGATTAATTAAATATTGGCATGTTGAAATTTGATGTCGACCTTTTGCGAAATGCTCGTACTTTAGTGTCATTTTAAACCTAGAGGATTTTAAAACCAGTTTCTGTATTGCATTGAAATAAATTTGGGCGGAATTAGATATTTATGGTGACAGCCTCCGAGTTTGTGAATAGCGAGAAAACGTCTTGAAACTCAGCAGAGTAAAGAAGTTAGGACGGCGAGGTGAGAAAAATACTAGAAAAGCATTAAAAATTGAAAAAGTGTTTTCACAAAGGCGTATCCTGATTGAATTTAAAAAAAAAAGATAGATTAAGTGCTGAGCTTTTGTAAACACGGTGATGACCATTCGGGTTATGTAGAAGCGCGGAGGATCTGCGTGGCCACCAACATTTCAAGGCAAACAGCTCATCATGTCTCCTGCGTCAAATGTGTTTTGAACGAACAAAGTTATGTGCGATATATTCCAGTCTTACCCTCAACGGCTGATTTCAGAGCAAGAGAACAAGCTAATAGGCGCCTATTACAAGCGCACGAACACAACTATTACATACCCGCTGAGCTGGGCTCAGACTTCAGCCCGCCCTCTTGCATCTAGTGGCACATCTCGTTTTGCTCCAGACGTCTTCAGTACGATTAGATGTAAGTAACCGAATGATGATATGACGCACAGAACTCCCTTTTTATCTCGTAATATGAAATCTTTTACGCAAGTCTCGCTCTTGAAAATTTCACACAGAATTTCGCTTCAAAGTTTGCACAACCTCTTGCAACACATTCGAAATTGTAAACCTGGGCAAAAGAGACAAAGTCATTTAAATTCACGGCCTCTGTATTTCATTTATGACCGGTAAGTAAAACGGACAACGAAAACGACCGCTTCAATTTAAGAGTCGTAATAAACACATTTTAACGACATCGTCCCAAGTGATTATGACTGTGCAACGTTGTTCTCATTCCCAATTGTAATATTCAGGATCGTGACTTCTCTGACGCGATTAATTTTTGGTGGCCTTGATTCTGGAGTTAAAATACAATCATTGCACACTATAGCTGCTCAGTGAAGCATGTCGACTAGTGATGCATATTTTCGCTGTCGGATGTTCTACAGAGACTTCAGTTTATCATGAGACCGGCGGCCTTGAAATCTGAGTCGGCGGGCTAGCTACTTCTTCCCGGCAAGTAAGTAAAGTTTGTCCCGCTACGTGCCATACAGGCGCTTGGGGTGAGAGGAGGTATAGCTCCTCTCTTTCTTGACCTCGGCACTAGATGGGAGTGAGTGGTCAGCATCACGCCTCGGCCCGCTTTACCTCCGCTGGCCCAGATCAGTGCACAATCGCTCTTATAACATGGTATGTGACTGTGCATGTGTGTTGTGATGAAATGTGGCGTTCGACAGATAATTTATATAAGATACGTTTTTAAAGCGCCGTGGAAGAAACGTCGAAAATTGGTTCATAGAAAATTTACTGAACGTGTAATGCCTTCCAAAGATACAATTTACAGAGTACTGGCGAAGTTTCGTACTACGGGATTAAGATAAAAAGAAATCGTAAGAAGGCGTGTACTAACTGAAGAGAAACTTAATAATATTAGTGTTCAATTAGAAACGAGCCTGAACAAGTCGTTATGACTCGTGGCTCTTCAGCGTGGAATATCAAGAAGTACACTCCAGTTTACAACAAAACCGCTGATGTCTGGTAGCAGACTACATGGCGCAAGATCACAGATCATACTCGTTCGTCTTGAGAACCTGAAATCTCGTCGAGACCGGAATTGCTTCGTGCTTGCAAGCGGACTGAGAGACGGGCTGACAGGCGCACGAATAGCGCGTGCCTTTTGCAAACTCTCCTTTAAAAAGGAGAGCATTGATGACATCCGGCGCCCCTGTAATGGGCTCCGACGTGAATAATTGTAATCTCGTGTGGTCTACCGTTCTGGAAGCCCTCGGGCAGATATAACAGGATTTCCATCATGCTGTTGGAAGCCGACAGTCGCGAATGGACCGCCTTCCACTTGGTTGAACCGTATTTGGACTAATTAAAACATCAAACGCAACAAACGAGCATCAGGTTTCAGGTGTTGAAGATTATGTAACCGAATGGGGGTTCCACGGCTCGAATTCTTTTTATTTTGCCGTAAAAGAGAACGCGGTACGTCACAAGTTTCCTCCCCTTCCGGAGCAAATGCACATGAGTTTGTGTTTGTATGTTGTTTTATGTTCTGTGAGGGGATCTTTACCCTTGTAATTTCAGTGGCCTCGGCTAGGGGTTGCGAAACCGCCATGAGGAGGGATTTTGGGTCTCAAGGAGTGGCGAGGAATATGCTACATGGGATTTTATGAAACAAGGGAATACGGATAGAAACAAGCCGTATGACAGGCTGTGCGGTATTATAGAGTGGCAGAATGTTGGTGTACTAATTAGAGAAAAAGAGCTCAGTTGAAATTAGCAGAAATTATATTTGACGTCCATCTCTTCCAATCACAGTGGTCAACTAATATGTACCACCTGAGTTGGCGTTCAGTAACTATGATCTGCCTTTCTGTTAACCTTACATCTCTTCCTCGTCTTCTATATGACCTTACTTCGAGACATTTCTTCACCACCGCAGATAATTTGTTAAGCTGCAGGTTAATGAAGGACCCAGGGTTAAACGGCCAGAACGTGAAGCCGACCACTCACCTTCATCTAATACCGAGTTTAAAGATGCATGGAGCTTCACTCTACACGGTTATACGTCTTTACGGCATAATACTCAAGCACTGGGGTAATTTTACATGTATCGTACTCGGAGATTTTAATGAGCTCTGTATTTAAAATTATGCATAACTTTTCAATGGTGGGTTATTCTTAGAACGCTGATAAAGTTATGTTAAAATTCCATGCAAAGTAGATGTTATATCGAACCTATTTATACCAAAATATAATTCGTCCACAAAATTTATTAGGCTGTAGGCGCTCAGTAAGAATGTAATCAAAATCCTTTGAGTAGTTTCTGAAGTAAATCATGTGGAATGCGGACTGACAGACTCATCTCCTCTTATATGTCGTTTGAATAAGATATGGTGATAACTTGCGTTCCGTTCGTAGCAACTTATGATTCTCGGTATCAACACATGTCGCATTCATATGTTCCACATAGAAGATATTGTGGCTCCGGATGAATTGCTTATTCATTTTCAAGTTTTAAGTGTATGATAAACAGAATCCATTGCCAGCATAATCACCATTTTGGCTATGCAATATGCAAAGCGACTTGAATATAATGACAAGAGGCAAACTTGTCCGTATCGTAATCGTTCTGCTGTCATTCATGGCGTAGAAGAGATGTACGAGTCGAGCTAACAGCTGAAGAAGCCGCAGTCATGCTCGATCGCAGGAGATCATTATTAAAAAAAGAATATCTGAAAGTTAATTATAAGTCCCTAAGAGCCAGTACAAATTAACGTTAATCCAAAGAATCCGTAGAGAAAATTGAAATATTGAAGAAACTGATTTGGAATTATAGAAGGAAAAAAGCTGATAAAGTGGCTTCTAATTTTATAAATTGTTAATCTTATATTGCCTTATTTCATGTCAGTGTCTAAAGGTGCTCTATTCAACTTCGGAGGAGAGCTAAATACATAATGGTTATATAAGGAAAGTGTGATATTATTGAGCTCATTTCTATAAATAAACTCAGTAACATAAAGGCTCAGAGATGTTTCTCTTTCTTTCATGACTCAAGTAATTATGATTAAGTAACACAGACTGTATAAAACCAGGATCACACCCTGACGGTTCTCTGACTTCATCGGCCACAGCTTCTAGTGGGTAATGGTGACAGATGCCCCAAGATAGGATAATAAATTAGTAATTCTTCTGCTTTGGAGAATAAACGTGCTCCTTCATATAAAACCTAGTCTGCTTTTGATCTTTTGAACAAGTTTTTAGCTTAAGATAACGCTCTTCTATTCATATTTCCCTGAAACTCTAAATATATCTCTGTGAGTGTTGTAGCCGACCGTGAAGCAAGTTGCCATGTTTGTATTTTTGTGTAGACGCGGAGAGGTGCTGGCGAACCGAAATGACAGAGCTGAGCCCGGAATCAGTGAAGGGTCTTCAGTTCCTCCTGTAACCGTGTTCTTATACCGATCGGAGAATCTGTTATTTGACAGCGTTGTTCGCAGTTTTCGTCGGATTATTCAGGCTCCAGGTAGAACCTGACGTATTCTAACCGTATCCCTTTCTGCTTATAATCCAAGGTCATCCTCAAATCTGATTTGACATTACATAACTTCTGTGCTTGATGCAAGTAGGATAACTGATACACAGTAAATGGAAACAAGACTATTTCTATCAAATCTAAAACTTCTTGACGATGGTGAAGAGTCAATTGAATAAAATTTTTCTTGGATATTATCCATCGTCTAGTAAATATAAAACGTAAAACGACGTTTCGGAGATGGGACTCTATCTCCGTCTTCAGGTTCCTACTCAGTTGGGCCCACTAGATAGAGCTAATCCCTATCTCCGGACATGATACTTTGTCTAGTGGGCCCAACTGAGTAGGAACCTGAAAACGGAGATAGAGTCCCATCTCCGAAACGTCATTTTACGTTTTATATTTACTAGACGATGGATAATATCCAAGAAAAATTTTATTCAAGATTTCAGATATTACATTAAAGTTTAACAACTTCGTATGTATAATATACAGGCTTCATGGGCCTGTTGCTACACCTATCCAAAATTGTCTGCAATGCCAGTTACATATGAACGATTGGAAATTCACCCTACATTAAGTGCATTTTTTATATATACATATATATATATATATATATATAAATTATCCAATGTTTTATGTCAAAGATCAGCAGTGAAGTTTGATATTCAGAGTCCCCGTGTGCCCTAGACATCTCAAGCCACAATCTGAGCCAAGTTACGCCACTGCCAAACATTCATTAAGCAGAAAACAAAAGTTACCTAATAAACTGACTGAGAACCTTTTGTGACGAGATTGGAACAGACAGCTGCAATAACAAAGCTAGCTTGTACTGCGAGGAGCAGAAGCCAAGTTGCTGCTTGTAAAAGAATGTAGACGCCATGGAAATTTGGACGCAGCGCCCCGCGGGAATTCGGCGTGGCGTGATCATTCGCGGGAACGAGGGACGGATACTCCCGTTCCCTGGTAGACCAACTGTCGTGAATGCTCCACACGAACAGAGTCAGTGTCCAAGCACATGCAGGTCCCTGTTGTTGAAACTGATAGTTTATTATGAAGACTGTGAAAGCACCTGAAAAATAAATGTATCTGTCCCGCCCGGTAACTTCAATGGTAGACCTGAAACTCCATATTTCACCGAGTATTATCAAAGATTAAATTTAACGACAGTAAAATACCTTATTATTCGTTTATATTACCCATTTATTTTAAAAAAATTGTAAGAATGATTTTATAGCAGGCGCGTTTTAGAACAATTTATGAACGCGTCTCTCCATACGTTAGTACGTACTTATAAATTGGAAGGTGCCAGAATAGACATATTATTCTCATGAGTTCTTTGCGACGTGCATTTAGAAGTATTAAACCCGCCTTATTCGATAGTTACCACTTTGGCCACCTGATCGCAGCACCTCAGTTCTTCTTTACGAATTTTGTCATCCGTAATTTTGTTATCACTCCCCTTGGGATATTCAAGAATACGATCTTGGGGTAGTTCAGAATAGCACAACCTCCACATTTAATTTAATTAAAATCCGTCCTGTGGTTCTCGAGTTGAATCGACTGGACAGAAGGATATGTACGACCAGCCCATAATGCGTTCTCGCTGTGCACTTCGTGAAAAGAACGCGTAATAATACAAACAAACAAAGAAAATGCCTCGTCTCTCGGCAATATCATGGTCATGATTTGTTTGTCGTCTTAATTTAAATAGGACATATAAAGCACGCTATGGATTTACTTCATCCGTTCCAGCAAAATTTGACTCGTCCTGGGAGAGGACAGTGTCCAAAGACGACACAGTACTATTATCTAAAATCCTATAATATATTCTTAAATAAACGAAAAGAATCCACAGGCAGCCTGTAGCTTGTGATAGGCCTAAGGAACGTGTTTTTAGTTGCGTGTTTGCGGCAATATTTTTATTTTTTATTCTCCCGCCAACGTTCAGAGTCCGTGAAAATGCAGTGATTAACTGTTATGTCGGTGTTGACTCGTGAATAATTATTTACGCAAACAAAACGCCTTGCTGGCTGGGTGTGAAGTGTCTTGCCTGTTTTATGCAGTGCCTGTAACTGCGTGCAGTATTTAAACTTATAGAATTAGGAAAGACTCTCGACCCAGAGTTGTCGAGATAAGTTAATTTTGAGTTCGTACAAGCAAAACACAGCTCCTGTTTTACACAGGTGACATGAGTGAACATGGTCTTATTCCTGAACGCGAATCGAACCAGGTACAAAGAGTGTTTTCTTCGTGACTGTAATTCCGATATCAGTAATCGAATCGTGGGACACGGACGGGCACATTCAGCTCAGTACGATAGCCCATAACACTAAAATGACGTATGGGTGCACATTTCATAATGGGCTCAAGGAAAATGCTATGGACGGGTCATATAGCACGCACTGGACAGGCGAAAAGTGCCTACGAAATTTTAGTTGGGAAACCTAAAATGAATAGACTACTTAGACGTGTACTGTAGGATGATGGGAGGATAAGTAGAGTTGAGGTTGTAACCTGGATTCATCTGGCTCAGAATAAAGATCAGTGGCGGCTCTTGTGAACACGATAATAGACCTTCAGGTTCCATAAACGTTGCGTATGAGTAGCTTAGCGACTGTTAACTTCTCAAAGCGGATTATGCTCCATATAATTCGTTCGATTCGGTGAACAGGTTACAGTATATGATTTCCCAGTGGTTAGCGCGAACTGTCTATCTCTTGATACAAACTTTCCGTATCTCCCTGTGTGTTGGTCCAGCTTTTCCAGACTCTCCTATTTACCTGACGCCCCCCAGACGTGTTCTTGTGTTTCTGGTCCATCTGGCATTTGCTGCCTTTCCCATTGTTATGTTTTATTTCCATCACGATAGATGCTACTGCAGTGTTACCACTAACTACTGTTGAATGTTTTATAAGCTGGATATATTTGTTAATGCCGGAAGGCAAAGATGATTTTCTGTCCTCGATTTACATGACGTGTACTCGAGTCGGCTTTCGAACATTCATTATTTCTCAAAATTATAATGCCTTGTTTATATACAGCACGCACTGAACTAATGTTTGAATGGTTCTTGATCACAGGGCAGGGAGCCTCTTTACACGAACATTAAATCATTTTTGAAGAGGTAACAGTTTAAAGTAAGTCTCCGGTAATTGGGGGACCATTTCAGCGAGTGGGTAACATAAGGAATGAAGGAATGGGCGAAGAAGTGATGTGAGTGGTTCAGCGGATGAATGGGTAAATGAGACATTGGTTTAGAACCTGGGCGAGCGACTAGATCAGTCTGTGAATGGATTAACACGAACTGCCGAAATTTCGCGATTACAGCTCAGGAATACTAACCACTACACCGCTTTGAGTCCCTTTATACCAAAACTGGCCGTATTTATTGTTTTAATTTTACTTTCTGGTATGTTTCAAAATTATATTTCATTATTTCAATATATTATTTTATTTTCTATTTTATTAATATTCATTTAGTGTTTATATTATTTACATTACAGGCTGATACAAAAACAACAAAAAACGTTCACCCACACTAAAGTCATATTGAGCATGATATACATATACAGAACAACATCGAATATGTTATTAAAATGGAATAAAAATCTGGAAAAGAACATCGTTTGATATCTGATAAACATCTGATAAAAATGTACGCTAAAATAATATATAGAAATTGTATTTAAGTTATTATTGATTTGAATCTTTATATAATTATATACACCTGAAGATAGTTCTTTTAGGAACTGAAACATGTCGTGAAAAATGATGGTCTAATGTAAATCGAATATTTCGATAAAGAACATCATTTAATATTTTAAATATTTTAAATGTTAATTATTGTAATATTTTAATACTTAATAAGAATTTATTGTGATTAGACGGACAAGATTTAAATAATTAAATAATATATATTTAAACAGAAAAATAAATTAATTCTTTTTACGTTAAGCTTATTTTGACAATTTTTCGTAGTAAATGTATAGAACAATGTTTCCTGCCAGGCAGAATTCAGTGTAAATGCAGAAAACACATGAACAAAATTTCATGTGTCCGAAAACCAGGCACAGTTTATTATCGTAATTGTCTGCCACAGACCATATGTGACATTTAATTGTACTCGTTGTTTTTCAAGGATCCGAAACTTGAACACTCGCCCTAAGAGGAAATCTAGATTGAAGGTGTCTGATTACAGGAGACTGAGAATATTTGGACAAGAAGAGGGAACGTTACAGGACGCCGGAGAAAATTGTAATCACGATGACAATTTCAAGGAAGACGAGATAATTTATGCATGCAATACACATGTAAGTTCAGTTTGTTTTGGAAAACAATTTGAAAGGTAGACACGTATGAGTGGATAGAAGGATAATATTGTATTGGGTCTTAAACTATTTGGATGTGCAAATGTGGACTACATTCAACTGGCCCAGGATAGGGTCCATTAGCTAGGTTTTGTAAGCACGGCAATGAACACTTATACACCATAAAACGAGCTGAGCGCTTATTCCCTTCTCAAGACTGACACTGATCCATAGGTTTTATTGTAATCGTATTTTTGCTGATGGAATTAGGCCAACTCGTGTTACAGGACACCTTCAGCGGAATGTGACCTTAAACGAGACTGAATTATATGGCATTCGGCGTAGGTAAAATTTAGATGTTAAAGATGGCAGCCTTTTGAGATTTTGCGTCTTATAGTATCGTAGAAGTTGGCCGACGTTTCAGAGATGCGTTGATGATGATGTACAAAACGCGTTATAGGCGAAAATAATAAAATATTTTGTAATATTCTCTGTTTCTCTCGCTCTGTGACCTGTTTTCCGGGCGAACGCAGTCGGCTTTATAATACAGAAGCGACATATGTCAAATGCTGTTTTGTTCCTTGGCAACTGTTTAATACGTGATCGCTAAACGCGTCACGGCCAGTAATAACAATAAACTTGCCAACGGAGATATATGTTCATGTGACTGTCATAATAAATAAGACATTTTATTATGTTAGTGAAGTTTGTTAAAAGAAAAACAGGCAAATACGGTCACCTTCTGTATTTTCTTATACAGTATTGCCATAATAAATAGGTTTAAGTATTAGTCACGTGTTGACAACCCGAAGAATCCGATGAGGATGAAAGAATTTAAGTTATGAGTTGCTGTAGAAACTGAATGAAAGCTGTAGAGCCCTCTATCTGAAAGCGTGGGTTGACAAGTTAAGCGTTCTGTCTGCAGACCGGAATACCAAGCGCTTGCGATATCTGAAGAAGAGAATCTGATACTGCATTACCGAAACACCTAAGAATGAGGAATGTTGCCTACCTTTGCATTCGTTTGAGTCCCTGGCCGTTGCTCTGCTCCATGGCCTGTCAAAGTGGAAGGGCTTGCACCTTTCGCAGTCCCTGCCCGCGGTGTTGTGCTTGCAGTCGCAGGCCAGTTGCCCGTCGCGGCCCGCAAGCACGCATTTGGAGGCATGCCCATTGCACTTGCATCGGCCGCCGACAGCGAAGTCCGATACGGCATAGTGGTAGGACATCGTGGTGGTCGTAGTGGGAGCAAAGCTGTTAACCAAACCGTTCGGACCGCTGTCTGCAGAAATGCTCGCGGCGGCCACGGGTTCTAGGGGCGCTGCGGCGTGATTCTCTATCTCTTGCTGCTGGTGCGGGCTCTTTGTGTAGTTGTCTTCCTCGCCCAACTTTAACGCCGTCTGTTGAGGATGACTTTCAACTATTCCTCCATCCTCCTCGTCGTCCTCAAAGCCGTTAGGCAGATGCAGGCGGTTGAAAACTACTTTGATATCAGTTGCTGTTACCCAGTCTTGCAGCACAGGACTGTTGTCGAAGTCTGAGGCGCTGGGTCGTCCTTCCAGAGTGCTAAAGGCGATGCGAGAGGCAACTGGTCCACCCTCGCCACCGTTCCCATTGAACCGGTGTGAATCCGTACAAAGGGCTTCCTGTTCGTTGGCCTTCGTAATGGTCGCCCTGTTAGGACGACCGTACACCTTGCGACACTGACTCGAGTAGAACTGGAAGGGCTGCCAGGTCTTTCCGTAGTCCATGCTCTTATAAATGGCAATGGAGTCTGGTTTGGTTGCTCGAGGACAGAACTGGAGACTTACGTACGTCAGCTCGTACTTCTTGCCCAGGGATAGCGTTAGGGTCACGTTGTCCGGGAAACTCGAGGCGCTGGCGGGAGATACTATTGGTTCCGACCTCCAGCAAGTAACGTTATTGGGATTGTTCAGGTCAGTCAGGTATGAGGCGGGGTGACGACGTTTCGGCTGAGACTCGTCGCATATGTGACAAATACCACCATTACCGCCACCTCCGCCAAGAGTCTCCGAAACGTCGCAATACCTCACCGGTACAGTAGAACCGCAAGTGCTAGAGGCTTCAACAGGATTTCCAAACGCCGCGTTCACGAAGTCTGGGATGCAGCGCCTGGGACGATGTTCGTCGTAGCAAGGATCTGGAGGCGTCTGTTGGGCCGCGAACATCTTGAGGAAGCTGTCACTGCTGCCTGCCTCTGCCACGAGAGGGTACAGCAAAACCAGGAACACGACGACCGCCATGATTGTACTATTAATGAAACTGGCTGTTTAAAACAAGCTGTTCCTAACGAACTGCTCCTTCCTGTATTTACAAACGCACTTAGACATTCTGTGGCCAACCTTTATCGTACGGTTTTGACGTCCAACAGCCTCACACTGCTATTGCGAGGTGCTCCTTTACGCGGAAAAACTGTCACACCGGCTTGTGTCAATGCGAATTAATTCATAAGTGTCCCATCTCGCCTACAGAGCCGGGGAATACTTGAAGAAGTGCACTGAGTCGCGTCACGCGACGCGTAGCGAGAACGCCAGAGGGATGCTGCTTGCTTGCCCGAACTGATTGCCGGCCGGAACCACACTGAGCGGCAGCGGACCGAGAAAGCGTGCCCGACCAGCGCAGCGCGGGCGGGACCATTGGCTCAGTCCCCGCCTCTCTCACGCCGATCGCCATCCCACCCCATCAACCAATCTCCAGGCAGATCGGGAAGGAAAAAATATACCTATTAATATTCTATTTCCCGGTAACGGTACTTAGCTCCACTCCGTTTACTTTGTTTTTTCATTCTTTTGTAATAATTCTTTCGTGCGCAGTTTCAATTTTAATTAAATTATGGAAGAGAAACCAGAGGTCTGCTGCACACTGAAAATCAAATTTCTGCTACAAAATTTTCAACCGGATATGATAATAATACCAATGGTGTGGTTATCTGTAGGAAATATCTTCATTTTATAGACTACCTTTGTTTCCAAAGGTATCGTTTGCGAAACAAACTTAAAATATATAGAAACGGGATCTGCGAGTACAAAGGCTGTCGTGGCAGACTTTAAAAGTTTTTCGTCATTCTCTCCCTGTCCCTAAATAATTCTGTCTATTCACCATTTACTATCATCTTAGCGCCTTATTCGATGCCGTTTAGTGTTGTTAATGTCCTCTGCTGCCTGAAATAGATTAAATGACAGCAACTACAATAAATTTGTACTTTACCGATTAACAAAATTAAACTGTGATGTTCATGCAATGGGCAGTTTTAGGCACATACGACATTCATTTCAGCTTACTCTGTTTTTATTCTACATGAGGAGGTGCTGTGATTCTCAGTAGAGTTCGTCGGTTTTTAAAAACCGGGTTTAAAAACCGTTTTTTTTATAATTTTTTTAAAATTCGAAAAGCGGTTTTTGAAATTTAAAAAACTGGTTTTAGATACTAGAATTAATATGTAAAAAGTAATTAAAAACGTTAATATTTTGACTTGAAATCGCCTCGGGCACAAGCATATTGTAGTAAAACTAATCTTCATGAGTCAGGCTGAAATTAGTTCAAAATTATTAAATGCTTTAGAAGTACGAATTCAAGAAAGAAGACAAGTTGGATTGGTAACACTTTTGCTATATTTGTAAAATCTAATTATATAAACTGAAATTTTTTAAAATAAGTATAAATATTTTTTTACTGTTTTAATTATATTTTAGTTTTTTTTGTAAAAATTCCAAAACCGGTTTTTTGGAAATACTGGGATTCGAAAACCGGTTTTTTCAAAAGTCAGTTTTTGTATAAACCCTAATTCTCAGTGTCTGAAAATGACGAGTTTGGTATTTCCATACGGAATTATCAGAACTACAGGTTTCTCGCCTTGTGCGTAGAATACGAGGGTGCCTGAGAAGAGGATACTGCTGAGAGTGGTAGGACCTAAGAGGAACGAAGTGAAATGAGGCTGGAGGAGAATACGTAGTCAGGAGCTTCGTAATTGGTACTTCACACCAAATATTATTAGGATGATCTAATCAAGAAGAAGGGTGAGATGAGAGGGATGCAGGGTGGGAGGGAGGGGTGAGGAATACACAAAAGAATTTAATCCAAAAACCTCACGGGGAGAAAACTGCTTGGAGCAGCAAGGTGTGGACAGGAGAATAATCTTAAAATTTACCGAAGTTATATGTCCACATGGCTGTGAATATGTCGATGGTGATTCACCTTTCATAAACCCGGAAGACCACCATCGACATGTTTAACCCTCGAAACCTCAGAGATTACATAACTGTAAAATATTACACGTGTTCATGCCAAGGCGATGGGTCCTGCCTCGTGGTTACATGTGTTTTCGAGGGTCCCGTTTCGAGATTGAAACTGAACGCTGCCAGGTCTCCCGTAATGTAACATTACAAGTGAACTGTAATGTAAGACAAGTTGATTGATGTCTATTAGCGTCGTCAGACATGACAGTTCCGAGTGTCGTGTAGCTGCATTGCCCACAGCAACAGCACCCACGCGGGGTTGAAGTAAGTGTCCGAGACTGACGATATCACAAGGGGATTTCCATAACAATGGCTGCAGTCAACCAACCTCGCTTGGATATTCTTCTTTGTGTGCCGATCTTTATTTTCTATACCACGCATTTGTTGTTTGCTTTGTAATTTGACGGCAATTTCCAGCATCTAAGACACGTGTTTTCTGCTCCGTGTAGTAAGTTTTACATTCCCTCGGTTTACCGCTCACATAATTCTAATGGTGTTTCAGAATAATTCTTTATAAGATATTCAAATCTATAACAGTAACACCAGCATGAAAGCCTTTTAATATTTTCCGTAATTCTTATTTTTTATGAAGAGTCCATAATTTGCCGAAATATTTCCCTGATTTGTCCTTTCCTATATTGGTCAGTCACACATTTCATGTTACTATTTAAGCATTCGCGGTAGAGTATTAGTTTGTCACTATCTTATGATCTCAGTTGGATTCAAATACAAAAATGTTGCGTAAACAATTTTTTTACCCATCACTTGCAGTATAAATACTCCGCTAATATGCAAGGGCGCGAGCTTATATGCTAAGATTATTACGATTTCCGACGGCAGTAACATGACGCCCACTGAAGTCCAATTTGGTGTAAACATGTTTTGCAAACCTGTTCTTTGCGATAATCATGCTTCATTTACCGAAGTTGCAGGTTTATTCCTACGCAGCCAATCACACTAAAGATATTACGCTGTGCAGTGCCATAACATACTTACCTTGTATTTATTTAATGCGAACGCTGTGTCGAAGAATGTTTCAAATAAAAGTTGAAGGCTATAATGAGGTCTATGCCTCGTATCATATTCATAGACTTCTTTCAAACAGGTGATAGGCCTAAAACTCAATTTGTCCTTCTTCTGAAGTAAGGACACATTAAACGCTGACCAAATCTGAATTTAAAAAAAAACCTTCGATACCAAATTATATATATATATATATATATATATATAGAGAGAGAGAGAGAGAGAGAGAGAGAGAGTCGCTTTCGAGAACGTCCTGACAGACGTGTAGATTAACACGATAGACTTATTTTTCTTTCTATGAGCTTTGTTTTTGAAACCGAATAGAATATTGCGTCATTTTGCATTAACATTTTTCCTTTCCAGTACCTGAATATGTTACTAACAATGCATACCTGGCCGAGCACATTATCTCAGAGAGGAGAAGCAAATGTCACTGTGTCGCTGTATTTGTCCCAATTTCTATGGGGTGGGGGGTTCTTCTGAATTAAACTAACACAATAATGTGCGTTGCAGCTGAACCTATCATGGCGCACAGACGCGTAAGGTCGACGTAGAACCCGAAGGCCGTGACCCGCACTTTACTGTGTGCCAGTTCCGTAGCAAATAATTGTTGCTCCGTTTTGACATCGGGCGTTAGAAGCTGACTCAATAGTAATTTCTGCACCACTTCTGAGAGCCCCTGTCCCTCCGAGGTGGTTCAATGGCACATTGCCGTCATGATCACCATCTTACCCAGATCTTTTGTGCCCCCGTAGAGTCACGAGGTCAGCCGTGCCTGCTACTTGGAGCATCATCATCAGAGTTGACCACGGATGGGATAGAATTTCAGTTTATGCTTCACTATTTCTACCAGTAAAAGGGGAGCGAGTCCGAGGATTTTAAATACGTAATACAGAGGTTTGATTGCTCCTTTGATATCGGTAGGAGTAAACATCTTCATTTATCAACAAGTGTAACTAAGCTCAAATTTAAGTTCGGACAGGTCAAAATAATATTTGCTCAACTACAGTACCCATCGCTGAGACCCAAATCCCTGAAGGATATATTTCCTGCTGAACATCGGTATAATTTTCCAATAGGCTAATTGCTGATGTAACACAGAACAGTAAATGACGATCATTTGTAGTCGCTGCTGTTCGCTGAGCGATTTTAGTAGATTTAAGACAATATTCTGAAGAAAACCGAACTGGAAATTGAATCCACGCCATCCGAATACGAAGCAGATCAGAAATATTATGTCAGTTTGAAGGTACCAATAAATTGGACACAATAACATCAACATTACGTTCTTATTCGTCACAGAATAATGTAACGAAAATGAACACAGGTCTCAGCGAAAGCAGTATCTTTGCTTACCCATAGGAAGGCTATTTGAACGCCTTGAATGTTAGGCAACTTCTCTAGCATTGGAGTAGAGCAAGTTGACTAATTGCAGAAAAGTTTGTCATCTGGAATGGGGCGAGAACAAGTCCACACATAACTGCTCGTAATTCTTTCCTGTTCGTCTCCACGTGTGCGTGTAAACTTTTGCTTCAGTCGGTCTTTGCGTGTGTATTTTACTGTATATAGTTCAGAGCTAACGGAAGTTTTGTATTTTGTTTTCGTTTCAGAGTCGCTCGTTTCCTATGCCGTAGTATTTCTCTGCTGCAGAAGAGTGCAAAGAGAGACAAAGAAACATAGCATTTTGTATCTCAGTGTTACATCCTTTTCGTGACTGCTTATTTACACATCTAAAACACAAAGTTTAATCTTTATCATTAATTTTTAATTAGTACCTACCATGCCATAATGTAGCGTAATTGGCTGTTTTCGCGGTGTTTGGGGCCACTCGCGGCTTCGAATTCCGCTTGGAGCATGTATTAAGTCAGGGTTGTCCTGTGGAGGTAGAGTCATTGTGATACCCCGATCACTCACTGAGCACGTCTTAATGAAATCTTAATAGACTGAGCTAATGAGAACTCTTTATTATGTTAACAACAACAGCAGAGACGACTGACAAGTTCGTGTAGATGGGAAAAGTGTCGATAACATGTTTTTTGTCAATTTTTTATTATCACAATCCATCTTTTTTGTTCTTTCAACTAATTTATTTCTCTCTTAAATTTGTTAAAAAGAATCATCGCCGTAGTTGAAGCTGTAATGAAGCTTAATAATTTTTCTCAAAAATTGCTCATTGCAATATAAACCTATTAAGTTTTACAATTTGTGTCTGGAACATTTTCCGATATTCTGTAGCTGCATTTAACGAAATTAAAAGAAAATGTATCCTATGTCTATGCTGTGGTGCTTATTTCTATGTAATTTTAAGGAATCTTGTGTTCCTACATACTGGGGTCAATTAACCGATGATTCGGTATTCAGTTATGATTAGAATTTTCAGTCCATTCTTGCATGCATGCAGCTTACTCTCAGTAAACGGATTCAGAGAACGAAAGCGTAATCATGCACCGGATAAAGCAAACAGACAACTGGCATAGTGCATTTTAGGACTCAGAAGAACCTTTCTTCCAAAATTTCTTTCTTTTCTCCTTCTTCGCTCTTTCCTTCCATTGTTCTTGCATCCCTTCATTCTCTCCTCATTTACTTTCTTTCTTCGTGTATCTGATTCTATGACAATGATTCTCTCACATAAGCACGTTGGTCCTGTCCCTCCTCTGCCGGCCTTCGAACCGTGCCCCTCCACTCTCTGCACGTGAAGTGTGCCTTGAACTTTTCATCATCACTCAGACTCAGAATTCAAGCTTTTGTGTCTGATAGCGGGAAGCCAATTCTGATATGTGTGTAAGCCAACGAATTGTGTGACATTTTCTGAAAGTACCTCCTCATTCTTCCAGCTATTTTATTTTTATTTTATTTCACATGCAACAGGAATACAACGGACAAACGTATAGAGCTCTGTAAGCAGAAATGCAACAAGTATAATATCTCATGAGGTAGCGTGGAATTTTTAGTTTATAAATGAACTAAGATCTATCGAAAGAAGTTAATGAATCTCCTAAGAAATGGAGTGTCGGAATTGTCCATTGACTACGCGAACGAAAATCTTATACCGACTTGCCAAAGTCAGTCAGATGTGTCTCCTGAAGTCTTTCAATAGCACATTATCTCAAATTTATTTATAAAGTACTTATGCCTCTGTTCGGGGTTCGTGAATTAACACAGAACATTCGTTCATTAGTTTCAGAGAAATTCTATAGTAGACTATATGCTTTATGCAGTCAGTAGCTATATTATTTATCAGTGTATTAAACATGTTATACTTCTTAAATACAAACATTCACTCAAATTCAAGATGTTCCAGTAAATTTATATTATCTACGTACATGTTACGTCGTTCGCATGGCCACCATATTGGGTTAATTTAAGATCGGAAAAGGGCTTTTGATGATTTTTGGGGAAATGTACATCGAATAAAATTCTAATTGGTTCCGACGTTATTAGGAGGGAGACATACAGATTTTATTACTTTATAACACTGTTTTCACTTCCGGAAGCCAGATATAAACGCAGAAACACCACTAAAAGCTATAAATATCACCATGTTGAGTGTGTGTTTGTATGTGTGTGTAAATCTTCTTCGTACACACGCGT
This sequence comes from Zootermopsis nevadensis, assembly GCF_977971745.1. NCBI lineage: Eukaryota > Metazoa > Arthropoda > Insecta > Blattodea > Termopsidae > Zootermopsis > Zootermopsis nevadensis. The sequence goes on along the minus strand of NW_028259154.1, from coordinate 23,750,130 downwards.
TATAAATATTATTACTTCATAAGCCTTTGAAATCTAGAATGTGTGACTCTCAACTGTAAGCTCCATAAATCTTGTCACGTGATTAATCAGCCCCAAGAAATAAGCAGTGGCGGATCTGATCAGACAGATCAATTGCCGCTGCGTGAACTTCGTTTGGATATTTCATCGGCGCCGCTATGAAGTTATCAAGCGTCTGAAATTCAGTTTATGTCTTGCTTTGTTTATTTAACTTAAGTATGTAAGTTCTGTGACATCAACGGCTTATTTTGAAATGGTGGGATGAGAATGAGTCGGTGGGAACTTCAATCTCTGAACATTGTACAACTTCGAACTTAAAATCTAGATAAACCAATTGTAAAAAAAAAAAAAACTCCCACGAGACATGAAAGTGTAAAGTGGAGCTCGTCTTGTTACACCGAACTCCCTCCAGAGCGCTGTGTAGTTTGAAGTACTCCCAGACATAATGATAGCTCAAACAAACGCTAATTCCGGCTGAATTAAAACTTCTTTGGTGTGTAGTTGAAGGAAACAGCAGTTGTTTCATACACTAAGTTTCTACTGCAGTAATTCTAGTTACAAAAGTCTGAGGTGCAATGTTTATGGAAGGAAGCTTAATAAATGCCAGATTAAAATTATTTCCTTCCCCCTGTTCCAGACATTATTGCGCTTATGTTATGATGATACTCAGGCCGTGACCCACATAACGAAATTTAACAAAGTATTGAAGCACTAGATTAAACTAATTGCTATTAAGGTCTGTCTTGACACTTATCTTCCTACAGAAATCAGCTGTTTTATATAGAGTCATGGATTGTATAGGTCAACGACGCTGTTTCAGATGCAGACGTTAATACTGAATGGAATGAAAAGAGAAATACGAATACTACCTCGTAGTTAAGGATTTGGTAGGAGCGGTCATGGCCTGTTTTGATTTATTATCCTGGAATTTAGCTGTAAATATTGAGTAAAACGATTAAAATCTGTGGCTGCCTCCCGAGCGTTGCTGCTACAACCGCTGATGGTCTCCTGCTGTGGCCTTATTAGTTAATATTTTTTTGTTATTTTATTGTTTTTGGTCAAATAGGCGAGAATAATATGGGCACAGAGATAGGCTGTGCATCTACAGCATACGTTAGATGCTGTTTTCTTTAAAGCAGAATTTTACGAAGTTCTCAACAAACGGTTTACGTACGAGAAATATTATTATTAATAAGAAACATTTGCCCTAGTAATGTCATTAGCAGCTTAAATCACGTGTATAGTTACGCATACGTTTAAATTCAGTCGTAATTAACCAGTCGTAATTAACCAGTGACTTTAAATTCATAGTCAGCCCGAAGATTCAGTTACGGCGTCTCACAACGAATTTTGTAAATATCCGACAAAGAATTCCGTGTGACTAGGCACCGCGTATAAAGGACAATAGCGGTAAAGCTCCACGAATTCTTAACTCTGACAACAATTTGTGGTGCTTCATAATAGTAATCAGCCCGTTTTGTTTTATAATAACTGTAGAGCCATTACACAAACTTTATCGCTTCTAATGAGTCTCCTCTATAAAGTGCAATGAAAGTAACATACGCCGCTTTTCCGCGTGAGGTGATAGGGCTGTCTCTTTGAAAAAGGTCATGCCGTTGGGTCAACCTCTGCTGACGCCATACGTACAATCAGTGAACCATAAGGTCGCCCACCTTCCTTTTCACAATCAGTCAGTCATGTCAAAAAAACTGCATAAGCAATATATGATTCTGGCTTCCGACCTCCGAGGAACTAATCTCAAAGTTTGGCCGGCGACCACGCTCCGTATGTCCGTGAGGCGGTCCAGGTGGGCCTGCGAAAGTCCTCGAGCACCTGGTCGCCCCATTCGTTGTTGCGACGAAGCTCAGACTCTTCTTCCTTTGTACACGAGGAAATAATCCCGAGGCCAATGTGCTTCATGCTGCAGCTGAAGTAGGGACGCAGCAAATGTTAGGTAACCATTGCTGTGTCTAACAGGACCAGAGTACAAGATCTTCATCATTTGAGACCGATCTTCACGGATACTGTTAAAACTGATTAGTTACTTTAATACGTCACAATTTCTGAATTTCAAAACGGCTATGAGGTAACACATCTCCACCCCTAGATTCAGAAGACGATGTTACTATGGGTTACTGAGACATGTAAACTCGTAGGTACATACCAGTGTTTCGGAGAAACATACACTGTGTACTGTCTCCAAATTCAGCTCTGAAGATGGAAACAGCATGTTTCTGCAAAACGTTGACATCCCTCTGCGAGTCCACACAGCGTCACAACGTCGTCACGTTCTTAAAAATTATTATTGACTATCATTTAAAGAAAGGAGAACATCGTTACTTCGAATTCTCTGATATACCGTCCCATCACTTTGCTGGAGGTTCTGAGAACAATCTGAAGACAAAAAACTTAGGATAATTGATCTCCGGACCTAGGTTCAAACTAGCGACTGTTGAACACGAAACAGATGTTGGGCCATAACACGTATTTTACCAGGAATACTTCTGCGAATCATTTTGAAGTAGGTTTTAAACAAATGAGCTTATAGCGCTGCGTAGTTAGTTACCCCCCTCGACCTGTCCACGTGGAAAGTAGCGACCTTTTTGGTTGACAATAATTTATTATAGCTTAATCGCGGCAACCGTTTGAACTCGTAAGGTACCGTGTGATTGTTTCTGAGGTTTCATTACACTAAGTAAACTGTCGTGCGTCAGGATAAGAAATAAATCTACCAGGACACGTGGATTCCCCCCCCCCCCCCCCCCGGGGGCCGTTGTCGTTTCTCAAGAGCAAGTTCTCTCTCTTTTTCTCCATCTTGTGGAAACCAATAAGAGCCATTAGCGAGATTGCTGCCTTCTTGGCACTCTGTTGTCAAGATAAAAAGAGACTCATAATAAGAGAGGGTCTGAAGCCAGCCCTGGATTCCACGTGACATTGCGTTATTATCATAGATAGAAATAGTAGTTTTGTTTTAAATATTTTCTGCGGGCCTAAGTTTTAATTCCCGGAGATTATACGACAGGATAGATTTTATCACTGTAGGACCACTTCTTTATTTCACTTCTTGTTCTGTGACGAACTGATTTTATAAACTGCCTGGTTATTGTATATAACCAAATACATGCTCCACTGAATCACTGCCCTTGTAGTTTAAACTCCCTAAACCACAGCACCCAGTACCACAAGCGGAGACGATTTCCTCACACGTCATTGAGTGAATGATTTTGTAATGTAGGTGAACATAAAGATTCAGGTATCAAAACTGTCCGTTGTTCTCCATGCCCGCAGGAGAGAAAACAGTTTTTAGTGTTTAAAGTTATGTTACTTAGATGCGATTCCTGGGTTCTACAAAGAACGGGGAATTTCGTAAGCTGCTGAGCAACTGTCAGCTTCAAGATAATTACTCTAGGAGTTGGTTACATTAGCTTCGAACATTCATGTAGAACAAATTAAACATGTTTCAGGAAATTTATGGGTTAGAAAAATTATATTAATCGTAGATAGCTTAGGGCCCTATATTTAAGAACATGTGACCAGAGAAACATGGATTAATCAAGATCTGGGTCTGGCATATTTATGCAGTAAGATTCCGAATGAAGAAACATAAGTGTTCGAACTGAATAGTAATAATAATAATAATTCAATTCAATTTATTTATTTAAGTGCGTGACAACAGCCAAAAAGGCCAATAACAGCCAAACACTAAACCAGAGTACAGGATAAAATATAATAAGTAATTAATTTATTTCAATAATAATAAAAGTAAAACAAACAAATGAAACTAAATATATAAATGTACCATATTAATAATAATAATAATTAGATTCATTTATTGAATAACAATAATTTCCAGACTGTAGCCTGTACTTCTGTTAACTTCATTTCTACTTGTTAATGTAGTTCCCACATAAGCCTGCTTAAAATTTTTAAAGTTTCTAAATAAATTATTAGACGATTTTCTCTTTAACTTTCGTTTCGTGCTATGTTAAAACGTTAGTTTTTTCTATATTTCTATATTTACGTCTGGACCAATTTCTTTACTGTAATGCTTGAGAACTTCGTTGTGGTATTTATATTATCCTTCTAACAAATTAGCACCATTAGGCCATATGTTTTCAGCTCTTTTCTGTTCTCTTGGGTTTTCCTGGCGGAATGTTCTAGAGCAGTGACGACAAAGCTAATTATTTCAACTCGTTATAAATTGGAATGACGTAAAATAAATGTTTATCGCATGTACTCTATCGTACACCACATTACTAATACTGTTAACTCAGTGAAATTTTCTTGGCTATAGCAGTCTGGGCATGGTGCTGGAATGGTGAAGACAGAATCTTAGAAAGTGTCGCTGTAACCAATAGTACCACCATGACAACTGTATTTGTCAGGTGTAGAAGTAGACAATTCTCCTGTCCAATGGGAGCGTATGGATGTATCCTCAGTCTAGTGTGAAGGCTGAGAACACTTAGGGGGTTACCTCCACGAAAACAGACAAAATTCGTATGTTCTTAACAGTTAATAAAACTTATGTACCAAAATATATAATTTCTTGACTGAATGTTGTGGTCACGTGGTTAGCTTCGTATTCGGAACGTCCCGGCTTCGAATATCGGGCCGGAGACTGGATATTCTGACTGAGTTTTTTTTTTTGGTTTTCCTCAGTTCCTCGAGGCAAATGCAGGGATAATAGTTTGAATTAGGCCACGGTCGCTCACTCACTCTATGGTGCAGGAAATTAATTGAAAAGTCGATTGTTTACTTGGCTTGTCAAAGAATATCCCAATTTTTAACGGAATTCCATTCTCTCGTTCTGTCTAATGAATATACATATGTATATGCTTAATATTTTCGACGTTCCTACTATATAAAGTGAAGCTTTCGCGGCGACCGAAGTTGATGAAAGACTCTCGGGTAACAGGCCGCTTCAGGTGGCTGAATAGTGAATGAACCATTTCCTCCGCCAACGTTTCGAGAGCCATCTCTGGTCTCTTCCTCAGGGCAGCTGCAAAAAGAAACTGGTCCTATGTCGCTCGCTCGCCGATGGAAACTGCCATCTACACGCAAGAGTAACAACTACGACTGAATGTCGACATAATGGAATGTTTTCCTTTGCACATAGTTGTGGATAGGACAGAACCAAGTAGACAGGTCATCTGTGGATACATCCTTCTTCGTATATCTGTGTCTTTGAATTGGACGTTGGTGGTGAATAGAATTTGACATAGAAAGTTTGAAGATTTTTTATAATGGCAGTTTCATTCACAGGTCGAAGAATTATATGTATAAAAAATAATTTTCTTTTAACGCCGTGCAGAAGTGGCTATATTATTTTGTGAGTTTCGTTTTACATTTATTGATTTGTACATTAAGGTTAGCTGGGAGCAGTGTACATACAATTAATTTATTTATAGTTTATTTAATGACGCTTTTTCAATACCTCAGACTACATATCATCGAATGAGAGGGTGTTAGTGAATAATGAATTGAAAAGGATGCGGAAGTAAGCGGTCGTGGCCTAATTTAAGGTACTATTCTGGTATTTTCCCGGAGGGACTGAGAAAAGCAAGATACAAAGATCGGTGCCTTCTGAGTCGTACCGGCGTGTAGTCTGATAGAAGTTTACGAACGTTTCAGAGGTGCTTGCTGCTTCCATCATCAGGGTGATAATGCAACAAGTACCTCAGAAACGTTATTAAACTTCCACCAGACTTCGTGGTGCTACAACCCAGAAGACAGTCTTCCAGTCTTCATATTTGCCACTGACAGAACCTCAAATCATTCTCAGTTCACAGATTGTTTATAGATTATGAATTTCCAGTATCTTGCAGTTAATAATATTGCTGCAGCTAGTAATGTAGTACCTTTATAACAAGGAACCAGAAAAGTAAATAATGAAACAATCATGCAGTTTCAACTCCTATTAAAAAATGAAACTTGTGAATCTGTTTTATAAAGACAGTGATACTGACAGTAAGTTTTAAGTCTTCAGTATGCTTTTCTAAATATATTTAAAGCTAGTTTTCAAATTAAGTACAAAAGCAACTGAAAAGTAATGAATGAATGGATTACACAAGGAATAAAAATATCCCACAGTCATAAAAAGTGTGTGTATATAGTATTTTTGAGTATTTAGCCTAGGAGAAGATAAAGGTATGATATAACATTTGTCTGGAGGAACTGAAAAAAAAGCCCTGCAGTCCCCCTCCTCCCAATTCAAACCTATGTAGCATCACCTGCTTTATGATGTTCAGCACAATTCCAGTACATGAAAATATTTGGTAAAGAAAATAATTGTGCATTGAGCTTTATTGTTCTGTAATTAATTATTTTATTTTCAGGCTTCCTGAAGTACCCACTGATGTTCCAGATGATCCACTACTTAAAACACAGGGAATTCCTGAAATCAGCAGCCTGTCAACAGAAAAATGCTCAAATGCTGTGAAAAAATATGCTTTAAACTTTGAGTCTGCAATTTGGAAGATTGAGGACCAGTTGAAAGGTGCTAGCCATGAATTTTATAACTTACTGTATGTTACAGGCTCTTTTCAACACAGTTAGTAGTTATCCTGAAATGTTCCCTTACTGTTGTCATAAAAGGTCCTTATCAAACCCTGTTCTTGGCCAGTTCAGTTCACATCATGTGTTTACATTCAGTACTGTACCCTATAATCTTCATAATTATCCTTTCTTTAGAGTGATTGTTATCCAAGAGATATCCATGTCCCATGCTTTATGCATTTCTTATTTCTTCAGCTTTTGAGCTTCAACACCAGTCCTTTTTTAATGTCCTTAAAAATGCAATGAGAATTACCAAGATTTCAGTTTATTATTATGTAATATTACCTATTCCTCACTTTGTTTGCATTGGGTCCATACAGGTCAATGAATGAACTTTCAGATTAGTCCATTATGTTAGTTAAAATTATCATTAGTAAATACTTACATCAGTAATACTGTTATATCCATTGATTAGGAGTTAAAAAAGTTGGTGCATCATTAAAAATACTTCCAGCCTCCTATTCAGTGGCTATTGGAGAGTCTTATGCCAGGACTAAAGTGGCCAATGTGTAAAGGTGAAAAATACTTCACTTTATTGCCAAAGTATGGAGCCTTATTTCCATTCATCCATATGTCCTCATGTTGTTTAATGAAGCATGGAGACAGCTGTACCTTATTACAATATTAGGAATTCTGATGTAAGTTCATTGTGAACTATACATTCCATGTATCATGACATATGCTTCCTGTTTATTTAAACTTCATGATTATTATTAATGAGGCACAGCTGATTTCTGTTTCATATCTGTGACTCGTACTTGTATACATGTTTGATATCTCACTTCATATGCGCATTGCCGTTTCAGGAAATCCAGCACAGAATTTATTTGCGGAAGTGTTGGACCCCCTTGAGAAACATGGTGCCCCTCTGGACACAACATGGGGTCTTGTGAAGACCTTATTTTTTACCAATAAAAATCTTATGCCTGGGAGAACATATGTGAACATCCATGATAAAGCACGCCGGTTTAGAGCTATCAAGTTCAACAGTAAGCCTGTATATACAGCATGCAAGGTAAATTATTCTTCATATTCAGTATAATGCATCTTACTGGACACTTGTTGTTTTATCCACTGTTAACTTTCTCAGTAAGAACAGAATTTGTGTTTGGGCCTTCTTCTGCAGTAATCACTTATTCCTGTCCAAACTCTCACATCAACATCCATGAAGAATTTTGTTATGTACTGTATTGTATTTGTGGATAATGTCTAATATTTTACATGATTTTTTGTAGGAAGCAAGTCTTAATAATGATTTTACAGAAGAACAGAAACGAGTGGTGGGAAAATACATCCTGGAGGGTCGTCTGAATGGTTTGGATCTTGATCACGTACAGTACATCAATCTACAACAAACAATTAAGCAGATCACTAATCAAAGGACTAAATTCAAGTATAACATTGATGTAAGTTAGAAATAACGGCTAGAGTTCATGGAGCACAAAAACTTAGTCTACTGTCAGAGATGTTCCTTGTCATGTATCACGCTATGTCAAAGCACCATGCATTCTAGATGATGCAGTAATGAGGTTGGTGGTCAGTTTCACATTCCATGTACTTAGCCCAGGGAAAAAGCATTCATTGGCCATGGATAGAAGGCTGAAAGGGTCGCAGACCCAGTTTTCTGCTTGTATCATTACAGATGGCTACAAAGAAATTCCAGCACACAATTTTTGATCACTCAGTTGTACGAGAATTTCCTGAGAGTGTTCTCAAGATGCTGGCATTAGACAGGTAAATTAACTTGCGATTAATTAATTAAAATTTATGTACTGTGAAATTCCTAAATTAAATGTTCAGTTTCTTAAAATATTTTTATTGCGTGACAGAAAATCAGTTTAAAAATTAAAAATTTGCATTAATATTATTTCACTCAAGTGTCAGTTATGTGCCCATAACCTTTAATCGTACTTGAAAATTTTTGCTTTTGATGAGACTGAACAAAAACGTTGACATGTGCAGTTAAAACTAATTATTTTATTGTTGTTTGTTGACTGCTATTGAAGTAGAAGTGAGGCTTATGTTATAATCAAACAAGTCCATTAGTCACCAAATTCACTTTGCATCTTTGTACTCCCCAGAGACTAGATTAGAAGTGCCAGTTTTTCTTGTTATTCCTTATCATAATTATAATCACCAACATCATAATTATTTTTGCAAGTTCTAGTACTCAAGTTACGTGAAATACTCCAGAATTCTGAAAGTACTCAGAGATTGATGAATGTTGTAATACTTCTTATGAATCTCCTGTTGTAGGCTGCATGCAGGATAATTGTGTTTATTGGGGCTAACTTATAGATCTTAAAATATTTTTGTTTTATTTTTTCCCTTAAGTGTTTGAATTACTCCGGTTGTCTTCTTTTTATTTACATGCGTAGTTCACAACCAAACCTTGGTCCATGGAAGGTCACCCTAATCCCACATGTGTACTCCAAGTTCCTCGAATATTGTCCAGACCGAGATCTGCGTTGGAACATGTGGCAAGCATATACAAGACGAGCCTCTAAGTTTTCAGACTCAACTCTTCAGAACAGCACACATCTGGAGGAGCTGAGATATCACAGGTGATATATGACTGACATATTAAGAATATTTGGAGATTCTTTATTCTTTCGTCATTAAATTGTGGTTAAAACTGCCTGGCATTTAATTTCCTTCACACCAGCTTTCTCAGAAGGTACTGTCAACTAATAGTGATTTGCAGATAAAAGTATCAAATTGGTAGGGAACTGTAAGAAACAGAAACTGAAAATATGTGCATAAAACTATGATGAAATGCTAGAAAATGTAAAAGTGAATTAAAATTAAAAATTTGCATTGGTCAGAAACATTCAGTTGTGACCTAATCATAAATACACTTGATATGTACTATGCACTGTTCCGTTTGGGTGTAGATGTAAGTTGTAATAAAGGAAGACTCGTCTCAAGTGAAAAACGCAAATAGGGGCGCTGATCATTGTTAAAATTTGCTTTGCACAGATCTTTCACTTCTCTGGATGTTCAGAAAGAACTTGAAAACCTTGCTGGTGAAATTTCTATTTCTGTGATAATTTCTGTTCATGATACTGTATGTGCAGTCAAGCATTGCACACATATAGTCATGTGTGCACTGTGAGTGGTAGCTGTTCTCACACCATTATGAGGCTTAAGTGGCATTTGTCCATCATCATATAGTTTCAGATGACTGGACATAGATCCCTAACCCTTACTTCACCATATGTCACTATTTTCTTAAAATGCTGTTATTTGCAGGTCATTTCTCTTTGGAAGTAAAAGTACTGTGGTTGTATTTTTCAGGAGATACCAAGCATCTCTTCTGGGGTTTGACAGTTTTGCAGCCATGTCTATGGAAACCAAGATGGCTGGTAGTGTAGAGAATGTCAAGACAATGATTACCAGTCTTCTAGCCAGAGGTACGCTTGGCCTGAAACACAGGTGAGACGATCACAAGAATGTGTTCAGGTTTCCACAGACTCGATTTAATAGAGGTATATTATTAAGCCGTAGATTAACTACCCTTGTAACATGTAAGCACACTGGAAATAAGCACAGTAAGTTTTATATGAGGATTTCTGTCTTCTGGGTTGTTGCGCTGTGTAGTATGGTCGATGTTAACCAACGTTTCAGAGGTCATACTGCCTCCGTCATCAGGCTGATGAGTTTTATATGTTGGTATCTTAAAGACTTACATCATGTTGTTGTGATGCTATGCTGGTAAATGTTAGCAAATATTAGTGATGTCACTTGCTTTCAGTTTAATTGGATTTAATGATGAGTGAGAATAATTCAGTACTTGTTGCTTGCAGTGTACAAACTTTCAAAGTCAGTCATGAGGTTAATGTATTTTTTGGCTGCTTACATTGTTTATGAAGTTTCCTGTAGTAGATTAATCTAACATACTCATAGTTAATAAGAATTTAAGTAGGGTAAATTAAACATGTATGATACAATAAATAAGTAGTTTCATTATGTCAGTGCATTTTATTGTAAGAAACCTGGGGCAAACAGTCTGTATTTCAGTTTGCATTAAAATAGTTATGTGACAGTATATGAAAATATTTTAAAAATAAATAAATAAAATATATATTTTACTCTTAAACCACCATATAATGTCATCTCCACTTTATCACAGTGTACTGTAAACATGGACTTGCTTAACTCCCACCTTTTACTTTCAAATCATCAGTGACAAGAACATATTGGAAGCTAAACCATGATAAGACTGTAGAATTCCTTGTGCTTCCATCCAAAAGCATAAGTAGTTAGTGTACACCCTTGGACAAGCAGTCCGCATTGTGGCAGTTACTTGAATTGATAGAGTGGTTTCATGTATATGAGCATTTCCCTACATGAACCTAATAATGCTCCTGTTTGTAAATGTGTATGGAACTTAGGACTAACATCACTACTTTTCCATTTTATGAAAAATGTCCTTTCTTGATTAAAAACTGGTGACAAAGATAAGAGAGGAACTACTACTAGTAAATATTGTTAATTAATTGAGAAAGGGTGGAGTATGTCAAAATAATCCTTATTTAATTCTCACACAATTTCCACAATAATAATTGTTATATTGTTGTTTTAGCACGTCCATCCCAGGATCGTGAGATACTTGAACTACAGGAGTTTGCTATTTCACGGGGTTTTGATGGTGCAATGCAACTCTGGGATGTTCCATATTGGAAGAGGAAGCAGTACACATCACTGTTTGGGTAAGGCAGTTTTGTTCAGATATGTGTTCATTGAACAGGAGAAATGAAATCCCCTTAGCAGTCAAGCAGTCATTATACAGTAAATTCCAATGATTTTTTAGATGATATGTCTTCGTCATCATCCATCTGTGATGATGGAAGCGGAGATAGTGTCTGAAGTGTTTAGTTTTGCTCTGCAGTGACACAAATAATCAGTGTTGATGATTTTATTGCATTTAATTGTTTCATACTGATTTGAACTGTATATCCCTACTTGAAAAGGAGGTATGCATTTTTACATTTCTATATACACACAGTAACACTTGAGTGTATAGAACATTAACCTTTTTGAACTGTGTGTTACATCTTATATGCAGTTTAGCAGACCTGTATTGCAGGGTTCACTTTCACTGTCCCACTGTGTTAATACCTAACTTTTATCGTATGTAACTAGGGGACTCTGTACTGCAGGACTGCCGGGCAGAATTTAACTTCAAGTTGAATGGTTTAGTAATATGGTACTACAACACACTGCCAGCTGTAGTGCATGTCAATTGTAATGTACAGATGATAATATTAAATATAGAATAAGAAATCATCAAAAGAAAGAATTTCAGAATTGTTATTAACTGAAATATAACACCTGTTTTCCAATGGAATCCTTAAAATATACATATGTATACTCTTTTGTATAGTTTGCTTTCAGTTGCTTTTATCTGTATCCTCACGTTTGTTAAATAAGTTACAGTGAGAAACAGCTAAGAGAATACTTCCCACTACCCAAAGTTCTGGCTGGCCTATTTACCTTGTGTGAGCAGCTGTTTGGTGTGCACATTCAGGAGCGAAAAGGGGTGAGCACATGGCACCCTGATGTCCAGTACTTTGACATTTTGGAGCCAGACAGCACCGAACCTGTTGCAGGATTCTACTTTGATCCCTATGCAAGGTAAGTTGAAGAAATCTCTGTTCTTAAGAACCACAATTAAGGCTTCAGAAATACAACATGACTCCACTTAAAACCTTGCATACCGTGCAGTGTACTGATATATAAAATCATGCATACAAACAAAACTGTTTACACATTAAATAACACAAAGTGTATAAACAGTTTTGTTTGTATGCATGATTTTATATAACATGAGTCTGGTATTTATTTGGCAAAATTTGTTTGTTTATAGAATCACAGTATGTAGGTATGTTTATATTAGCTGCAGATTTTTTTAAATTACTCACTGGAGTGAATAAAAATATATGTAGAGCCCTGACTACATTATCACCTGATATAAATTTATAATAAACCTTGATTGATATATATTTTTCTATTATGAATCTGGGCAGAAATCTGTGTCTTCTCTAATACTCTGGTCTGTATCTTATTACTGATGGCTACTATAAATTATATTAGCTTCTTTTCTCTCTTACTTTCAGTTTCTGGGATGTCTTTTATTTCTAAATTTATTTGTTTATTTATTTAATATTATAGAAGACAATTTTAAATCATCAGTCTCACACCACTATTACAGAAATGATAAGCTGTGGACATACCAAGATGCAGGTTGGGTGATTGCGTTACGTGGCCGCAGTTCTGCAGTCAATACTACTCCACTGGCATCTCTCATCTTCAACCTGCCACAACCTCAAGAAGGACAGCCTGCATTACTCTCCATCTCAGATCTTCGCCTGTTATTTAAGAAGGTGTGTTAACCTCATGCCCCTTGTAAGAAACTAGTATCAGTCTGTCTGTCTATTGCAACTTTTGAATCATTCCAATGAATAAGATAAAATATTTGCTGTGAACTGGAAGCCACTATAAGAGGACAACATTTAGCCCTGAGAGAGCGGACGTAACATGTAAATAAATAAATAATAAATAAATCTGTGGCATAGCAGCTCCAGAGAGCCAAAGCCAACTAGCTTGACTGCTGGCCTCACGTTCACATGCCTAAGCAGAGGTGAACGATCATCCAACCAGATACAGGGTAATGTGTGGTAAGCACGACGAACCCCCAGCCATTGCTAGCTTTCCTGACTGGATATTGACCCACTGAGGAGCTGTCAGTTTCTCAAGACGAGTAGTGCTTCATGGTGTTAGTTGCTTGAATCTCAAATCAGACTTTATTGATGTTCACAAAAATGGTTTATTGCACCAAAAATTGGTACATAGCATAAAATATAAATCTCATTAAGGTCTGCAACTTTAAATTGAAACTTTTTTATGAAATGAATATTTAATTAAATACAAGTGAAAATATTTTCTGACTTCGTGTAGTGTTATTGACTTGACAATAATACTTTTATCTATAGTAAATGAACATAACAAGTAATGAGGTTTGCAAAATAGGGAAGAATGTATTTTTCTCTCTCGTATCTTCTACAAAAGGATAGTGACAAATATAATTATTGTGTTTGCCTTCAGTTTGGCCATGCTTTGCAGCATCTTTTAACAAGAACCTCCTATTTGGAAGTGTCAGGCTTGTCCAATGTTGAGTGGGATGCAATAGAAGTCTGCAGTAATTTTATGGTTCATTGGTAAGTGAAACAGTATGTACATTGTAGCATATTTCAAAATGTATTATAAATTATTTTAAAATAAAACTTTCCAGCTTACATACATCCTGTAAGATCCACAACAGGCATTCTATTTTTAATTCTGTAAATTTAATAGGAAATACGTACAGAATATGTCCAGACCAGGTTAGTTGTACATAAATACCTGTAACTTGTGTTTGTGTTCCTGCATGTTTCCTGTACTCATAAATTAAATGTTTCTTCTTTACAGGTTGTACAACCAGAATACAATTGATCTTATCAGTGGCCATGTTGAAACTGGGGATCCCTTGCCATCCTCCATGATGCAGCAGCTTTGTCTTGGCCAGAAACACATGGCAGGCTATGAGCTCTGCAGGGAGCTCTACTTGGCATCTTTGGACCTTGAGCTCCATACTTCGTAAGTACAAGTAAATGAGATTGAAGAATTCAAGGCATAGGCATTCTTTATGATACACCGTAGCTGATAGTAATCATGATGTTCTGTCTATAATATATCCCATGAGGGTGATGATGCCCTGATGATGGAGGCAGCAAGTACCTTTGAAATGTTGTTTAACTTCTACCAGACTGCATGTGGCTGTCATTTGTGAATTATTTGTGTTTGTAGAAAAGATTTCTGGTGGGACTTGGTGAAGAAACTCTGGCCTCAGTACTTGGCTTTCCCTCTGGATAGCAAGGATTCGCATCCATGCTCTTTCGCAGCAATTTTCTGTGAAGAATGGGGTGCAGCATACTATTGCCACTTGTGGGGACGTGTTATTGCTGCAGATGTGTTCAGCACATTCCTTGAGGCTGAGCTTCATAGTACAGAGGATCGTTCTGCTGTTGGCAGAAGGTGAGTGCAACTACAGTGTAACCTTGAAATACCAACATGTTTCCAATAGAATTTCTTTATCTTATGTGAATTTTGTTCCATTTACACAATAGGAAGCCCTTGGTGGATGAAATTTCATAGATAATATGAAGTCTTTCAGCCGCAGTCCCATTTCTATGCTGAGAGGTTAGGAGAAATTACAGATTCTTATTAAAAACATGTGACACATCTGAACCTCTCTTAGGAAATTAATTTAAAATCACAGAATAATCACTGTGTTTTAAATCCACTTAACAGCAGCATTAACACTTGCCACTTATTCTAATATTATACAATCATTAATTAATTGATATAGTAGTAGATATATTTAAAATCATCTGTAAAGATGCAGAACCAAAATCCAGTCCTTGTTGTCAGGTTCCGTTCCACATTTCTTGCTCTTGGAGGCAGCTGTCATCCTGGAGAAGTGTTCAGAAGATTTAGAGGACGTGATCCATCACCCAGAGCTCTTCTTAGTTCTCTTGGGCTTAAACAGTATGGTGTAAGTGATACACCAAACACTAAGAAATGATTGTCAAGAAGAAATTTGTAATAATATGCTGTGTAAAGTTGTATTTATATAGAAGGTTGGCATGTCATAATAAACAAAGTATTTCATGTCACTGTTGAAGGCTGATCTTGTGTGTATGCCATATTGGAGGGAGCTTGACCCAAAATGTTGTTGTTATCATCATCATAATAATAATCAAAATTGTTTACTGCTCTGGTTAACACTGGAAAAGTTTTTTCTATAACATGTGTAATGTTTCATTCACTTTCACACATTTCAGCTGATTTTAGTTCATTTTCTCAGATGTAATTAGTAACAAAAGGTTTTCTGTAATATGTTGTATGCTTTATGCTAGTACAAATAAGCTAATTCTGCATTGGAGTGAAAGTATCAAGGAAAAAACTGTACATTCTGTCTCTGTTTTAATTAATTTGTGTTCTGTTTGATCATAATGTATGAGAATTTTGTGGATGGGTTCCACAATAATGTTGAGAGGGGAAGAACCATGACATCAGAATAGTTATGAGGATGAGAAAGATTGATGTCGAATTCAATTGGAGTCTGTTCAAACTTCTGCAAAGAAAAGCTGATTGTCATCGAAGAGGTGGTAAATGGAAGGAAAAGTGGAAATTATCCACAGGCTTTGTATGTTCATGGGATATCAATGTAACCAGAATATTTTTTGTGTCACAGATAACCAAGGACACGGGTTGAAATATTCTGAAGTACTGACAAGTAAATACCACTCTGTAGAAAAGACATAACGTTTGCATTTCATACAAAAAGAAGGTACTAAGTGACTTAGAAACATGCAGGTTAGTAATTGAGAGAACATCTGAAATATCACTATCAAGCTTGGAAGTGTTCATAGGCCATTACTATAAAATGAGAATTTTATGAACGTTCCTCTGCATATTTTTCACATTGGGCATTCACGTTTGAAAAATTAGGAACGTGAGTTTAGAAGGCACGGTTATATTACCCGGGATGCAACACGGGAACAATACGATACAGAAAGTCTCGCCATTTTGCCTTTTGGTTGTCAGTGGTTGTGTTTTGTGTTTAAAGGTTTAAGTGAAAGTTCTCTTGTCTTCATGAAAAATGCTACGTTTTTTCACGTGAACAGTATGGATAGATAACATGATAAATTCCAATTTGCGATGTATCGCTCAACTGTACGTCGTAATGGCGTAACATTAAGTTTTTGTGTACAGTGTTGAATGTTGCTCAGTTGTCTGCTATCACCATCTGCTTGGTGTTCCAAAAAGAAAAATCTTCCTGGTTAATTCGCCATCCACTTGTACGCTTATTGTGTAAATATCGTGTCAGTGATAACCATGAGTTCTAGAAACATACCAACGGACAAGGTAAGAAACCGAAATTGTAGCCGCACCCATGATAAGATTATTTTCGTTCCATGGTTTTTCAACCATTATTGCTAGTTTTAGGGGACTTTTGATGGGAGAATGACACACTTTTAAGCATTAGAAAATATATAGTTTCTAGTAAGTTTTGCAGGATCAGTGTTCCTATACAAAAGCGACTGTGTTATAAATTTGGAATCATTGCCAATATTTTTTAAATGCATATTTCAGATTGTTTTCGTGGAAGTTGTTAGAATATGTTTCGATGAAACTTTTGTTGAAACAGTTGTATCTGAAGGGTATATGAAAGTAAATGAACCTAACTTAAATGTAGTTAAGTGTGTTTAGTAAACTGTCAGATTTGTTGCAGCCTTGTTTAGTAAATAGTTACGATTTTTTTAGCACAGAGTTGGACGTAATATTATGATTGGAATGAACCTGTTGGTTGTCATATGCCCCTATTTCAATTTGTTGTTGACAACTGATACATTTTGTGGATAATAAATATGGTTAGGTGGCTGAGACATGACTTACTGAATTGTGTTGAACGTGGTTTGTCATGGTGGAATTTCTTAGAGTGGTTCAGTGATACAGTTTTTAGAGGTGACAAGGCATAGTTGAGCCACAGTACCTGAACTGAGTATTTAGCACTTCGTGAAAATAAATATACTAGCCTGCCCTTACCTAATCTAACCTTTCGTAATGCAGTTATTAGTTAAAAAAATTAAACTTATACCAACCTACCCTGGCTAAATATAACTGTGCTGTAACCCAGTTATTAGTGAACAATAAAATATTATAGAACGTGTGCGGTGGTGCCAGCGTAGATAATAGTACTGAACATAAATACCAGAAGCAGTGATTGTAGCAGCTTGGTGGTAGTGGTGGCCATATTCTGGACTTCAGTGTAATTAATTTCCTGTAAAATTTTGTTCATCCAGGGGTATGTGATGATTTATACTGAATTTGTAGTTTATATTCAATTCATTTATTTAAGTGCTTGACAACAGCCAAATAAGGCCAATATATTGTTAATAATTATAATAAATACAGTATTAAGCATTAGGTGTATGTTTTTTGCACAGTGTCTTGAAGTAGTCAAATTACTTATCTTTTATGAGCTCAGTTAGTATAGTGATTGGCTATGGACTGGATGACGGGGTTCGATCCCCGACAAGGGCAGAGGATTTTTCCTCTAGCCTCTGCATCTGGAATGGTTTTGAGGCCCACCCAAACTTTATTTTTGTGATCTGACAGTACTGTTTTGTAAGCACCATAAAATCAAATAAGTGAAATAGATGCTGGTTGTATTTGACACCTGTATTTTTTTAATCCTAAAAGCAATATGAACTTTTATGCCTTCACAAAGTCCAGCTAAATGCCATGTGAGAGGAGACTCATGAAGTTAAGACTGAAGTTGTGATGTGATTGATGGTTGTTGGACCTTTGGGTATGATGTATCAGTAGAGATTGTCAATGGGTTGAAGATTGGCAGGGCAAGACCGAAGCACTTATGGAAAATACCTGCCCCATATCCTATCACTAGTAAGAATCTTGTTTTGTGACTGCTTGAGCTATGTTTAATTTGGGTGAAATAACAAGTTGTGGTACTCTTAATAATTTTTAACAACTGTATCTTTACTGGTGTAGAAAAGTGGTCACATAAGTTATGCTACAAACTTTCTATTGCTTGTTGATTATGTTAAGTTTACTGTATTTTTAATTTGAATTACTCGGTGACTGAAGTCATATTAATCGACAACCTGCAATTTTGGCCAAGTTACATGCTCCTGCATTGTGTTTAATCATGGCACATTATGTTTGGTTTATTTT
This sequence comes from Zootermopsis nevadensis, assembly GCF_977971745.1. NCBI lineage: Eukaryota > Metazoa > Arthropoda > Insecta > Blattodea > Termopsidae > Zootermopsis > Zootermopsis nevadensis. The sequence goes on along the minus strand of NW_028259154.1, from coordinate 23,731,755 downwards.
TAAATCCTTTTTGTACTTTTCCTCTTTCAAATATATATTTTTAAATTGTTTGTTAACCCTCTAGGGTGGGATGGTACAATTTATAACTCTGGAAGGAATGGAAGTGGTATAACCTATTTAAAAGTACTATTTCATTAAGCTCATACATTTATTTATACACTTTTGGTTTCAAAAAGTTGTTTGTGAACTGGGAGTATAAGCCTCCTGTGGAAATTTAGCTATTGGTTTACATATTTTTCATTTATACAACATTTTTCAGGAACACATTTATTGTTTTAATGGAGAAATGAAAATAAATGTTGCCTGAAGGGATGAAGAAAAACCTCAAATCTAATGATGTTCTTTGCCCAGTAGGAACTTGAAGTATGTATGTCCTGAATACATAGCATACACATTATGAAGCTGTTTATGAAATTACTTCAAATGATTTGGCTCATTCTGTGTTGTAATTTGTATTATGCTTTCATTGCAACTTCAACCGAAATTATGTTTGTTCTGACAGAAGTCAGTTTTTCTGTGACATATTTTTCTCAGTCGCACGGGTAAACACAGATACTGTTTCATGAGTTGCAACTCTCACATCTAATAGAGTTAATTAAAATGTTTAAAAGACTGCCAGTGCATGTTTTACCCTTAAATTGGAAATTAAAATTTGTGTTTACTTGGGGTAGAGTATTCATGTCAAATTTACAGCTGTTTTGTAGAATCTGAGGGTTTCACAGCAGCGAGTCTGAATATTGCTGTCTTCGGGGTTGTTGCGCCATGTAGTATGGTAGCTGTCCACCTTGGTGCATCAGAATATTGGAGAAAGTGGTAAATTTCCCTAATGGAGACGTGAAAGACTGCTGCGATGGAGGACAGCATACTCGAAACTGTTAAGCACAGTCCAAATACTAGTTTTCGAAGGATATTCAATCGAGTTGGTGCTAGACGTAAGTGTGGAGAAGTCTTCACGAAGTATGGTCTGCACCTCTTTCATGTGTAAACTGTACAGGCCCTACAACCAACAGATTACCTTGCACGTGTAGTGTTTTTCCTCTGGCTTTTGAAAACCAGCTGCTCCTCACGAAGATTGTATTCACTGACGATGCTGCGTTCAATGGAGACGGAATCAAAAAAACATGGAATTGACGCATCTGATCTCTCGATAATCCTCACTCATCCACGGAAACATAATCAGAGCTGTTTTCTGGTGACCTTGTGGTGTGCTATTATTAGAAACCAATTAATCGAGCCGTTTGTACTTGAAGAGCGCTTGGCATCCAAGCCCTTCCTCCGTTTCCTGGAAAATAAACTGCTAGTGTGTTAAGGTGAGCCTCGTCACACCAGGCGAGACCTGTGTTTGCAGAAATGGCGAGCCCACTTAGCTGGGTAAACAGGTGACTTTATTTCTCAGTCAGCGTTTTCAAAACCGTTGGATTGGCCGCACAGGGTGCGATTGCTTAGCCGCCGATGTTACTTGACCTAACTCCTTTGAACTAACTAGATGGCTTACCGAACCCGAAGGTTCATCACCGAATTAACCAAAGCCCTCCACCGGACCCTGTCCTGGCCAACAAAATCCAGTCTCCTTCAATTCCTACCTCCCAAAGATCCCGTCTGAGATTATCCTCCCATCTACGTCTAGGTCTCCCCAGCAGTCTCTTCCCCTCAGGCTTCCCAACCAATACCCGGTGTACTCTTCTTGCCCCATCCATGCGCGCTACATGCCCCGCCCATCTCATTCTTCTTGACTTAATCACCCTGACAATACTGGGGGAGGAGTACAAATTTTTAAGTTGGTCATTATATAGTTTTCTCCAGACCCCATCGTCTACCCTCTTAGGCCCAAATATCCTCCTCAACACCCTATTTTCAAACACCTGCAATCTGTGTTCCTCCCTCTGAGTGAAGGACCATGTTTCGCACCCATACAAAACAACAGGCAAAATTATTGTTTTGTACACTTTAACTTTCAGGTTCTTAGAAATCAGACGGGAAGACAAAATATTTTGAACTGAGAAGTAGCAAACATTTTCGGAATTTAGCCTCCTCCTAACTTCCTCATGAGTGTCATTTTGATTTGTTATTGTTGTTCCTAAATATTTTAATTTTGTCACACTTTCAAAGGATTTATTAGCCACCCTAAGATAATTCTGCCCGCCTGTCTGCTGGCGACGAGATACTAACATGTACTTAGTTATTTCAGAATTTACTTCTAGCCTCACCTGTCTACTAGCCTCTTGTAAAACTTCTGTGTTCCTCTTTGTTGTATTTATGTTGTCACCCAATAAATTGACACGTCAGCATATGCCAATAGCTGATGTGCTCCTGATGGCGTATTCTAGCGCAAAGTTAAAGAGCAATGGAGACAAAGCATCTCCTCGTTTCAGACCGTTCATGATGGAAAATGACTCAGATAAATATTTACCTATACGAATTTTGCTACAGGTTTCATTTAAGCACATTTTTATTAGACTCACCATCTTCTTTGGTATACGAAATTCAATGAGAATATTGCATAACACTTCTCTCAAAACAGAGTCATAGACTTTTTTGAAATCTCCCATTTTTTCTCTAGTATCTGACGAATGCAAAAGGTCTGATCAATCGTTGATCTGTTACGCCTGAATCCACACTGATGATCCCCAATAATTTCGTTCGCATAGGGAGTTTATCTCGCTAGCCTCTTCATTTGATTTCGAAGGCTGTTTTTACCGGAGATAAAGGCGGCCAGATTATGAACCTAACCACCTGTCTCTATCTAGTATTGAATCCGAGAAGGTTCAAACTGTTTACCTGTACGACCTTTGTAAGTCTTTATGGCGTGGTGTGCATCGGCGATTTAAGAGTGTCGAGATATAATCACTCCGCTTTGTAACGTGTACGTTACGTTATTTGAAGCCGAATGTTGGAACTGCAAATTTGTGTTGCTGTTCCTGACTGGGGACACGGAAAATGTTTGCCTGAAAACTGCCGAGCTAAGTTGTACACAACAAACGTAGATTTACACTGGAGTGGCGTAATAAGTTGATTGTGAATAAATTGTTATAGGCAGGAAGCTGTATGAAGGAAAAAGTTTTTCCAGTGTTTCCAAAACTGCATGAAATTTAGCATAGAAGAAAGTGACTATTATAGATTTTAATGCTTGTACGCTACAAAATGGCGCTTTGATCAAAGAACGAGATGAGATGGAGGCTAGAGTTGGGTAACTCTCTGGAGTATCCGCGTGGCAGGTTGCAGTAGCAATCAGAGGGCGGAGGCATCCCTAATTACACGACAGACGGTGTTAATGAGTTAAGACCAGGCTGAGGCTAATTGGGACTTCGGAGTCAAAAAATACTAGATATAAAAGGAAATACTGTACAACACTTGATATCAGTTTATGAACTGCATGCGATGAGGTTGGTTTATTAATCCTGACCCGATTTCTGTGTAATTCGTCAATGGCCGTTGGACTCCGTCGAGGTCGTTAAACTTGGCATAACCGTGGGTATGTGCGAATGTAACGGTGCTTGTCGTATTTTTCGCAGTTGCTGCCATAGTTGCGTCTTCTGCAGAATTGTCTGCGATCAGAAGAAGCTAATTGACATCAACGCGAGTCACAGCTGCCCCAGGCTGTAGTGTAGTTTTGTTGAATTTGATTCAAATTTCTCTACGACTGTTTAATCTGCCCCATGAAATCGGCCTGGTCGCCTTATATATATAATCATGTTTCGGACCGGTGATACGGAATGCACGCCGGTTCGAGTCTCGGGGGAGAAGAAATTTTCTCATGAGATTTCGACCAGTGTATGGGACCGGTGCCAACCCAGCATCGTGAGGAAATTGGGGAGCTACAATCCGGTCTTGGAAACTAGCAATGGCTGGGGGTTCGTCGTGTTGACCACACGTCACCCTGTATCTCGTTGGATGATCGTTCACCTCTGCTTAGGTATGTGAAGTCGGCTGTGGCTCTCTGGAGCTGTTACGCCACGGATTTAATTTAATATATATTTGGGAGGGGGGTTGCAGACTCTGATGAACGTTTTGGTGTAGCGGTTAGCACTCGATGTTCATGTTGTCGCGTGTTTGAATGCTTGTGATTAAAATTGTTACACATAAGATTACAGTGTCGTACGGGTGCCTTGCAGTGTGCATCGTATACCTGATCGTACATGCTACTGTACAGATCCGTGATGAATGAAAGTACTTCCTGACAGGTGGAAAATACGTGTGATTTCTTTTTCTGGTAAAACATACAAGCATCTGCCATTTTGTTTGTGGTGATGGTAGCTTATATAAATATGATTTGATCACGATTTTCCTCGTCGCAGTGAATTACAATGAGAACGGTACCATCGTGCTCGCCTCTAAAGGTGGCAAATTTGTTACCATACTGCATGTATTTACGAGATATATCCATGCAGTGGGCTTAGTTTATTTAATAAGTCCATCTGTCATCCAATAGAAAGAACATGGAACATTGAAATTTTTATGATTTTGTCAGTCAGGTGTAATATTCTGAAGAGGCTCGAAGCCGGGGCACTTTTAATGATATTTCAGCCCTGTGTCTGTTAGTGATTTTTTTCTCTGTGGAACAACGCGTGAAATGTTCTGTGTGGTTTACGTGTAAGACAACCTTTAATGGCATGTCTGTATGGCTCGGAATTATTCTGAAATTAGTTTTATTGACCATAAAACATTAATGTACGTCAGTGTGGAACAGAATTTAATTTCTTAAAACTTTTTATGTTTCACGTTATATAACAGTATGGATTAGTGTTATTGACATTCTTGGTTGTCAGAATAGCAAGTTCACCTACGAGTAACCTGTAAGCCCATATCTCGGGTAGGATTAATTTGCAGCTGCCGCTCCAAAGTGCTTCGCCCCTTCACGAGAGCGTAGTAAATTGACAGGGCCGTGTCCGCCCGCCCGCCCGCCTGCCATTTTGTCCAATATGATCTCAGTGGAATAGTAGGAAAGCAATCATTGCCAGATGTATGGACAGACTGAAACCAGAATTAATGTCACCCAGTGACGAATGTCGGATAATTTCATATTCAATGCTTCAGGTTCCATCACAGCACGAAATAGACTGATTCTGGGTTTATTTCAAAAATATGTTTTCTTCTGAAGTGTGTAGGCATAATGCAATGAATTTTGCAAGGGAGAACAAGTAAATTGTGTATTTTGTTCAATAAAGGAAAACTTCAGCTAACCCTTTAAAGTACGAAACTCATCTACACAGCATTTAAATCGTGTTTCTACATCGAAGAAAACGCAGCATTTTTGGTACAAAAATCGATCAACTAACGATGTTCAGTACAAATGAAGTCATTTATATGCCGAATTTAAGTAGTCCTCGTGTTATTTTAAATGCGGGATAAAATGATCGCGTAAGATTGTTACGTCTTACATATCAGCAGGCCTTCTATTTATTCGTTCTGGAAATAGTTGTGCAGGCTGGCTTTAAGCAGTGGATCACATGTTCTTTGCTGAGGTGCACTCTTCCATGTACCTGTTCGTATTTTATCGCCGATACATCCGTGCTTTTAGTGTACGTACTTCATCGAAGTGGATAAAAGCAGTGAGGGTCGACAGATACGACCTCGTCATTGAACGTTCATTATTTTTATACAAAGAAGACCTGATAGGCATAATAGTAGTATAAATTTATTTAATGAAATAGTCAAAAACGGAGTGCTCCCCCCCCCCCCCCCAATATTCTCAGCCCTGGGTTCCACCTTCCGGGATTCTGCAGGGGGAAAAATGCTTCATCTTCACCACGTGTTGAATATCCTAGCTCCTTCCACTGTAAGGGTTACGATTGTGAAGTTTGGCAGAGGTGAGAAACATCCATGTCCTAAGTTAAATTTAATCTCTGGGCCGTATGAACCCAGTTCGTAATATTTTGGTATATGTAGCCTACATTTCAAAGCATCAGCTTTACACCTTTATTACATTTTAAAATAAGTAACGGTACTCGCTCTTTGTCCGGTTGCAGCATTACGTCAGACGTTAGCTTTCCATTCTGTTCCATTCCCAATCGTCTTAAACGCAAGCAAAGAATGAGTACCTCCTGAAATTTAGGCTACATGTCACGCTATCTGCTATATAAACATCGTATATTTGCGACCCAGCAGAGCGCAGACAATATTATCCCCCCAAGCTGTTTGTTATGTACCAAAACTTGTTTTTTTTTACATTTCTCGTATATTAGTGGTCAGGCATTGCTATGATAGTCAGACCGGAGCATTCAATCCTGGGGTCTCGGGTTCGATTCCCGGCGGTGCCCGAATTTATAACTTGTATTGGGCAAGGCCATGGTGTAGGCGACACGGAGTTTTCCTCCGGGGGCTTCCCCGGTTTCTCCGTGGCATCCTAACAATTACTCCATTCACACACAGAAGAAGGCAATGGCAAACCACTTCTGGATCATCTGCCAAGAACGTATATGAACAGGTCCCAGTCCGAGAAAAGGATGGAAGGATCCTGTTCATATGGACCTGTCGTCAGACAGAACACTAAATAATAAATACATCCATGCATCCAGAGCCTCAAGTTCAGTCTTACTGGAATACCCACGTATTGTAACTTCACTGGCTGTGAGCTGTGAGGCTGAGGTTCGATTCCCTGCATGAGCAGGGATATTTCTTTGCCTCGATACGCCGTTTTAGCACGGTGCTTCGATAGAGGGCCGTCGTTGGCTTGTAGATCTGCAGACCTGCAAACGTGCTGACCTACATGTGATGAGACAGACTCCGTCAGCAACATCGGCGAGTGAACCTTCGATCAATGAATGAGACGCATCCCGCTACTTTCTCAGAGAACCTTGCACATTATGACGGCGCTGGCAAACGTCCAGATTCCAGGTCTAGGTCGATTCTTATTCTTACAAAACGGTATTTGCTTTATTATGACACTAAGAATCGAACTACAGTTGTTCTGCGTTCCTAAGGGGATTTTCATTTGTATGTGACGTCCGGCTATTCTAATATTTTAGCAGTTCACTTAAAAGAGCGCGCATGTGTGTGTATATGTATGCATGCATGCTTGTTATATTCAAATGATTATGATAAAAACTAATTTGGAAACGATAAATTCTTTAAATGTTAAAAATGTGGGGTTTCTGTAAGAACATTTTGTTACTTCTTAGTTTTCTGTTCCAGTTTGTATATCCTTTGGCAGAAAAAAATTCTGGCGCAGGCCGACTTGCGTGTTGTTGCACGGCGTTCAAATGCTACTATCAGCTTTTGTGGAAATACCCTGCTTAATAGAGTTTGCTTTGTTAAGGAGCGATAACTTGGAATTGGCCGGTTTTCCACGTCTTTGTGTATACAAATTATTTACAGTGCTTTACATACGATTCGTGTGAAAATGTTCCAGCTGGAAGACCTTGTAGTGTGTTGTGATTATACGTGTTAAACATTTCTAAACTTGTACCATTGTGATTGACTTCTGATCGTTTGCTGTTAACTTTTTACATATGTGCATATAAGTAAATTACGTAATCTGTTAAGTGTCAGATGATGTAAATCATCATTTGCCTTTTATGCAGTAAAATATTTTCAAGGCTGCTTTCACGCCAGGAAAACAAAATTCGTTGGCTCTAGATATTAGTGGTCCCCACATGCGTTACAATGATCACTATTTATTGAACCGCAGCTTTGGCGTATCCGAACTTAATAAATTGTGTACCTTTTACCGTCCGAGCCGGGATAACTCAGTAAGTATAGTGACTAGCTACGGGCTGGACGACCGGGGTTCGATCCCCGACAGGGGCAGAGGATTTTTCCTCTAGCCTCTGCGTCCAGACCGGCTCTGGGGCCCACCCAGCCTCCTCTACAATGGGTACCGGGGTCCTTTCCCGGGGGTAAAGCCGGCCGGGGCGTGATGCTGTCCACTCACCCCCATCTAGTGCCGAGGTCAAGGAAGAGAGGAGCTATACCTCCTCTCACCCCAAACGCCTACATGGCGTATAGTGGGACAAACTTTACTTTACCAATTACCGTCCACAGTTTCCCTGCTCTGTAGAGTAATCGTGGTTGTCCGCACATGTGCGACTGGGTATTTCGCGCTGTGGGTTACATGTAGCATAGCAATGTGTGGATGTTCACATCATGGTTCTTGTCGCACTCATGTGTTGATAAGACGGAGATTATTCAGAAGACTGGACGACTCCTCACGCCTCTGTTTTGTCGCTTTCACTCACCTGTCACTGTATTCCGAACGTACACTAGTCTTAATTCAACGTGAAGTAAATAATTCACCTCCATCTGATGCCCAGCTCAAGAACGCGTCTAACCCTTATCTGCATCCCCTATAAGCCTTCATGGTGTGGTGATAAGCATCGGAGAAACTTACCCAACACTTATGTGTGACCTAACGTACCTATCTGATAGACTTCTGTAAGTGTAGATTATAATTTTCATCTTGAAGTGTTGTTCGTTACAGTACGCAGCGGTATGTCAAAGGTCATTTCCAGTAAGACCCAGATTTCCCATAGGCACTTGTCACCAGCCACTAATTTGTTAACTGCTGCTTGCGTCACAAGCATTGCCCTCCTCCTCCTCCGGTTAGAATGCGAGAATGAGCGGTTTTTACAAATGTCCATATTCGAAGTAGGAGTTGTAAAACCGCTGCCCTTCTACGCCGTACATCAGAGCTTGAAACTCGCCCTCGGTGTTCCCCCGGCTTCATTCGCGTTTACAATTCTCCCTAAGTCTAATATAGTCTCTGACAAGAATGTTCCCGGTAACATTAGGCCTAATTGCTTGCAGAAAGTTGTTAACCTGCAGTTCAAGAAGTGACCTAATTAATTGTCGGGTTCAGGGCTTGTGCGTGCATGCGTATCGGTCTCTGGGGTCGACAGGAATTGCAGTTCCATCTAGCTGTCTCATTTTATCCCTCCCACTCTCGTTTCATGCTCCAGTATGGTACTCTATCGATCCAGCCCCACCCACCCGACCCATTGAGCCCTTTCTTGTATCCCTGTAGGGGCTGTCCGGCCGGGCACCCCCCCCCCCCCCCTCCCCAAAGGCTCAGGTTCGTAGGTTTGCTGCTCTCGTGTTACATGGTAATTTAAACGTGCAGGGACTTACTTGCCTGGCTGCTGATTGGCAAACAACCGATGCTTTCTGACTCTCACAATTATACAGAGTGTACTGGAGTTATTTTGGACAGTGCCTGTTGTATGTATCGGAACACGCACACATTAACATTAAAACACGTGTTAAGTTGCCCAGGTGATTAAGTAAGCGTCCTTGCATGCATTCGTAACTTCGGCAGTAGATGGAGGTGAGCCGGTCGCTGCTTTATTCCCGAGGAAAGAACCCTAGGAGGCTGGATTAGCCCCAGAACCGGTCTGAAGAGAAAAGTTCTGTCCTGCCGACGATCAAACACAGGTCCTTTTAGTCTGTAGCTTGTGCAATTGAAAATTCTGAAACTACCTCGATGGAACAGAATCTTTCTTGCAAAGTCTTGGTTCAAGAAATCTTTCGCCTTACATGGAACCTGGAGGCTCATTACAGTGTTTGCGAGAACCCGCCATTGGACTCCCTCATGAGCCAACTGAATCCAGTTCACTCACTTATATCTGTTTCTTGAAGACCCGTTATAGTAATATCCACCCACCGAACTTCGATGTCATGTGGTTTGTATTAGCGCTTCGTACTCTGGAGGTCCCGACTTCAAATCTCGGCCCGGAGACCGTCTATCTTGAGGTTTCTCACGGTATCAGTAGTGTGTTTTGCTTGTCATAATCTCTGTGTTATAATAATCCTGGAAACACATGTGTTAAGTGCAAACTATAAAGCTTCTCGTTACGTAATTTACATTGACTCCTTCTCATATGACGTGCTACTGAACGTCCAGACGAGTATCACTCCTCGTGGTACAGATTTGATTTTAAGTCCGAAATCTGGCAGTCTGGCCTTGGGTTTTCGTAGCTTTCCTCAGCCGCTCCAGAAAAATGCTTGAAATGGTAACGTTAAAATATACCACGATCCCTTTGTTGAATTTGTTTTTCATTCATCATTTACAGTCGTCGTCCCACTCGGTGCAATTGGGAAATGGTTGTTAAGCCAAGAAACACCTTATTGCTGTGTAGCACATGAGGGGGGGGGATAACTAATTCCATACACTTGCAGTCACTGAAGTTTTAATCGATATCCAGATTTTAGCACATAAGCATGATTAAGTTCTTGAGGAGACTTCTGAATAAAAACCGCCTGCAAATAATTTTCTGTCATATTACTAGCTATACTGGCGTGGATTCGCCCATTTTTCAGGGTCTCCATAACTTTGGGTGGAGACGGGAGGGGACAGCTTGGGAGACCGTGGAATTTCAGTAGACGTAGAACGTATACCACAGCAGTTGGTATTGATTCTATACGGCCGTGACTTTGATTCCGTTCCGCGCCGGTCTACCTTCTTAACTTCTCACGACGTTCAATTCGACCAGCGGGAAGAAAGCAGGAAGGAAATGACCAAGATGAAGATACTTTCTCTCAGGGTTGCGATCACAGTGAGGTGACTTGGTGTTGTGTGCTGCTCTGTTGCCCACCTGACAGGCGTATTTCTCACGGAAGACATCCAGTAGTAGGTGGCTTCTCAAGAATGATTGGTCTCCAGGATAAGTTGTGCAGAGGAAACAAAGAAATGCATTCGACATTTTGGCCGGTTGGGGGCCTAGACTTACAGATGGGAGGGCAATACTAAAATGGATAGGCCTGGAGAAATAGTTGCTATATGTAAATTGGATTAAACTGGCTTGGATAAGAGTCCAGCTACGGGATTTTGTAATGACAGTTGTGAAATTTAGGCCCTAAACCAGTAGGCAATTTATTGATCGTATATGATCTGAAGCTTTCAAGGCGACAAGTATAATGAATTCTTCTCGGGCTACCAGCCGTGTAAGGTGACTCAAAGAAGAAAACGCCGACGTTTCGAGAACCAACGTCATCCTCGTCACCGAAGACGAAAATTCAGACACTGATACCGAACGTAGCGTTTGAATGGTTAGCATTGCTTTGGACGAGGTCCCAGGTTTAAATTAGGGCCTGGGGATCAGCTGATATGACTGTGAGGATTTTTGTGATTTACCTCGGTCCCTACAGGTAAATAAAGGAATAGTAGTATTTTAAATAAGGCCATAACCACTTCCTTCCTCATCCTCTCCAATTCATTATTCGCTCTAATTATATCATTTGACGATACAGGGCAATCTGAACTATTGAAAGTGTGTTAAACAAACAAAAATTAATCACTGTTGAACATCCGACTGACTGCGTTCAGTAATGTAACACCGTCAGTCTATTTCGACAACGTTCGTGATGTGCGTATGGATGCAGAAAGTGTCGTCAGATCAGACCGCCTGCCAGAAACGAGTTATGTCCCACCTAACTTTCTAACCAAGATATACTTGGATGCGAAAGTTAAGTCTTGTTTCGGTACACGGTTTCCAGCTGCTTCTTAAATGACTGTTGACATTGTTTATTTGAGGTTGAATTTATTTGTCCGTAAGAGAAATGCAGCTTCATTATTAATTATCACCAGGGCATTTCCAGTTCCTTCCGTTACCCATACACTTAGAAATCGCCGAGTTTTGCGTGGGAGTTTCTTGAAATAAGCGATACCGAAATAAGTATATGGCATATTTGTTACGGCAGTACGTTACACGATTACCAAACATCGAAAAAGATGTGGACATATATTGCTTTTGCGCTATAACCCAGCCAAGATGGAGATGGAGAAAGGAGGAACACTGAACGAAAGGGCTTTATGTATTCCGTACGTGGTCTTGAGTGAAGGATCCCGCACATTAATGCTTGCATCAGCGGAAAAGAAGAAATGGTTTTCAAGAGCAGGGATCTCGTATGCCGGCAACTGAATTTGCGTCATTGTTCGTTCAGCTTGTGCGTCCGGAAAAGTGTTCTAGGCTGTCCGACTGCGTGGTGATCCGTCGGCTAGCAGAAGATCACTTTGGTTAGACAGCTTTTGTTGCTGTAGCGTCTGAAGTTGGTCTTCTTTTTGCTGTTTACGAATTCTCAGATCATCTTTTTTCCCATTTCGTTAAAGTGGTTACCAAACCAACAGTCTAGAATTCTTTTGACAGCTGAACTGATGACGTCTTCGAGAGATACTCCAGAAACCGCACACAAAACAAAAAGAAATCACAGATATGAAGTTGATCTGGTGTCTGTTGTGGATACAGATCTGCTGTTCCAGAGCTAATCACGCTACTTAAGTGTACAAAAATGTTTGCGTGTGTAGAACTATTCACCATACCGGAACGGCATAGCTTTCAAATAACTTGTGTTTTCATGTAAGATTTGAGGTTTTCACAGCGGTGAGTATGAAGATTTCTGTCTTCTGGGTTGTTGCGATGATGACGGAGGCAGTATGACCTCTGAAACGTTGGTTGACATCGACCAGACTACACAGCGCAACAACCCAGAAGACAGAAATCTTCATACTCATCGCCCTGATGACGGAGGCAGTATGACCTCTGAAACGTTGGTAAACATCGACCAGACTACACAGCGCAACAACCCAGAAGACAGAAATCTTCATACTAATCGCCCTGATGACGGAGGCAGTATGACCTCTGAAACGTTGGTTGACATCGACCAGACTACACAGCGCAACAACCCAGAAGACAGAAATCTTCATACTCATCGCCCTGATGACGGAGGCAGTATGACCTCTGAAACGTTGGTTGACATCGACCAGACTACACAGCGCAACAACCCAGAAGACAGAAATCTTCATACTCACCGCCCTGATGACGGAGGCAGTATGACCTCTGAAACGTTGGTTAACATCGACCAGACTACACAGCGCAACAACCCAGAAGACAGAAATCTTCATACTAATCGCCCTGATGACGGAGGCAGTATGACCTCTGAAACGTTGGTTGACATCGACCAGACTACACAGCGCAACAACCCAGAAGACAGAAATCTTCATACTCATCGCCCTGATGACGGAGGCAGTATGACCTCTGAAACGTTGGTTGACATCGACCAGACTACACAGCGCAACAACCCAGAAGACAGAAATCTTCATACTCACCGCCCTGATGACGGAGGCAGTATGACCTCTGAAACGTTGGTTAACATCGACCAGACTACACAGCGCAACAACGCAGAAGACAGAAATCTTGTGTTTTCATGTTTTGTACTTATTTCTTGTATATGGGCCAGCGTTATTTTGATCCGGACAGTCATCAGATTCGGCTGTGACTGTACTAAATAGTCAGTATCACACACGTTAATAAAAACAGCGTTCTTTCCCGAGGCATATCGATCGACTTATTGCCAGAAAACTGTCTCTCCAAGCACTGGAGTCTCGAAAATAGTCTTAATAGTATGACCAACAAGTATTCTTTTCAAAGAAATGTTCTCGTATCTTTCAAGAACCATATTCACTCCAATTCCACCAGGTTCGCCTTCATTCTAAAGCCATTACAATTTAAGACGTTTTGATCGCCTGTCGACGTCTCCCGGATCCGATGGCCGATTCCGACTTCAGTTTGTGAACCGTAGAAGGAGCTGGAATTTGTGTGGCATTTTTGCTTCTCACAAAGGCCTGCTCATGCTCACCATTAATCTTTATCATTCTTCACGCCCTTGCGACTGAAAAAGTAAGTCTCAGCTCGAGTGTGTCTAAGTCAAAATGTGTAGTCTTCCCTCTTTCCGATCAAAACGTGACGCGACAGAGTAAGCGCGTACTTTTTCCCTTCCTTTCTTTCTGTCTTTTGTTCTCTCTTTATCGCCTTTTGTTTGGAAAGAAAGGAATGAAGAGTGAAAAATTATCCTTTCTTTTCTATGCAATTTCGTGTTTTATGCAAACAAGGCTTTCTGGAAAGCAATTCCTTCGAATTCTAACCAGAATCATAATCATACAGAGACGCCTGTCTTCTGAGATGTTCTGTCTTTTGGTTACAAAGTTAGAAGGGGAACATGCCCGCTGATCTCACCGTCTTTTTTCCCCCTTGTAAATGAGGGGAGTTGAGAAACGAAGTGAAACAATACCAGAGCAGATAATGTAATGGAGTTGGCGATAAACTCTTTGGAGTTATCGGAAACATCGTTGGGTTTTAATTACTACGTTAATGTAAATGTAGCCGGTGTTATCGTCGCCGTGCCACATTTTGACCCCGTTAATGTGCCAGAATGGTGCCAGGCATTTACCAATAGAGATATCTTTCTGGGTTAAAGATAAAACAGCAGAACGCCTTGAAAACAAATATGCTGTAAGGCTGTGCCGTCCCTCTGACGTATTCGTGCGCTATTTGCACTATTTAGAAAATCAGTCTTTCGGAACTTGCCAGATCTGATCATGGCAGACCCAGTAGATAGAACATGTGCCATCGGTTCAATCGGTTCGTTGCCATATGCAAGGGAAAGGCTCTTATATATTTTATGTTTTATAGTCACGTGGGCTCTACATAAAATGCAGATTTCATTAAGATCTTCAGAGTGTGTTGTGCATTTAACAAAATGTAAAGAAAATCTGTTCATGAACGCATAGTTTTGGATGTGCAGTGAGTTGGCATTAAAGGCTAATGCGGTGTTTAATATCAGAAGGAACGGATTTGGAAGATACTTGAACTTCAATCGATCCCCCACACTTTTCCACTCTTGATTCGTAATAAGCGTTATCGCAAACGCTGATCCTTTCATCGCCAAATCTTTAAATTATTTCAGTGCTAAGATTTCGACGGCAGCAAATTCTATTATTTTGTATTTTCGTAGTAAAAGTAATTCACTTTGCTGGATTTTTCACGTAATCGTTGGTTTCATGTGTTCAGAGGTGGCAAGCCATGCTTTTTCAGTAAACGATACACAAATATGTAATGCAGGTAAGAAGGTTCGGTTTCAAGGCGATGAATGTCTTAACTAAGAAAGAATTTAAATTTGCCCACACATTTTTTTTTGGTGGGGTCATCAAGTAAGTTGCCCTCTATAAGCGGACGTGTATCGAAATAAAACAGCTTGAAGCATTGCAACAGTCGCAATTATGTAGAGTTAAAGTATCAATAATAGACCATGAAGACCTGAGGCGTGTTGGTACTTGAACCTGCATGAGCAGGTGATTATTATAGCCCCTAATGGAAGGCGCTGAACTTTGATAGCAGTGTCCAGTCGTATCTGCGTATTGCTTTCATTGTGTGGGGAGTTTCTTCCTTCATTCTTTTGGCGGAAGGGAGAGCCGAGCGAGTGGAGTTATTGGGGCCGACAGGACGTGGTGAAGAGGCTGGGCTGACCTTTCAACTCCAAACAGGCGGCACAGGAATGCCAAGGTTCCTCTCCGCTGATGCTAAGTCCCCCTACACACGATTCATAACTCTATGGAGCTGAGCCCGTTAAAAGCTGATGGTCGCTTGGCTAGACCAATTCCCTTCCATCTTCACATTATACACGGACATTGCGATCCTATGAATGTTAACATGAAGTTGCTGTTTATGATGAGGAACTTTTGTTATTCATGCCTACCGCCTGTAATCTTCTGCGAAATCAAATCCGGGGTATTACGACAGGCTGAACATATAGATTAAATGTGAAAGCTGCAAACTGGAACTGAATTTAGACGGGGAATAAATTAGGAAACGGCCACTTCGAGTACAAAAGAGAAGGGAAGGGAAGGGAAGATTATGGCTGTCTTCTGGGTTGTTCGCCGCAGGGCATCAGACAGCTAACACAGCCATACAAAATAAGCCACAATGTGAAATGTTTGTGTTCATAATAAAGAAGTTTGAGCCGACCTGTCGGCTCTTGAGTGCTGAGAAGTAATGGGAGCGACGTCGGGAATGGGTGAGGGCTGGCCGAACTAGGAGGACGGCACAGAATCTGTCTTTATGTTGCGCTGGCGCAGAATGGACGTGGGGTGCAGGTTCTAGTACGCTAGCGCTCTGGCTGCTCCAGTTCGAACCGCCGGCGGCTGTCGGTATACTGGAATGTTCCCCGAGATTTAGAGGTAGCTACAGCCCGTGGTTTTATTCCTGACCTCTCGTTTGTGAGTTTGGGCGAGTTCATATTCCGATATTGCTTCGCAAAGCGGTGTTTGGTTTGGTTGTCGATACGTGAGGTTATATTGCTGACACTGCCGAGTTCCGATACGTACAGATAAAGATTCGGTTGCTTTTAAGATGCCTCCTATTCAGATACTTGGTACTTTGGTGTAGTGAATTTGCCTGGAATTCACCAGGATTCTCCAGGACATCCTCACGACCACCCGATGAACACGATAGAAATTCTCCAGGACAACCCAACCCATGGTAAAACAACAACCTTATATAACCTACCCTCAGCTTACCTGACTTAACCAAACCTAACCTAACTTAACATAACCTAACCCAAAACGCAACCTAAGCCAATGTAACCTATCCCACTCAAACTTAAACGAATCCAAAATAACCGAACCGCATAGGATCAAACCCACCACCGCTTAAGGACTTCCAAATAATCTTCCATTACTTCTCTAGCAATACTCCAAGAAATTTCCATATATCGTCACCAGGACGTCTCCAACATTATTCTAGGACTTCTCCAGCAATTCTCCAGGACATCCCCACGACCACCCGATGAACACGCTAGAAATTCTCCCTGACAACCTAACCCATCGTAAAACAACACGGATGTGGGAAATCAAGCACAGAGTAAAAGAAACTAACGAAGAATCATTTTTGTGTTAAACTACTATCTTCTTCCATGGTTGTAATCTAAACGGTAAAAGTATAGTGTGCGGCAGTAAAATTTGTGGGGTATTATAACTTATTGTCTTGCCTGTGGTGTGTGTGGGAGGCAGAAGCATATGATCAATATGAAATTTGTTATATTACATCCTTGTGTGATGATTTTATTTACATCTGGTCTTGTATGTTTTGTGTCAAACAATACTGTGATGGGTTGAATTAATGTCATCCTGTTTCTTTTTTTAGATCAACCTGCGGTTGATCCTGGTCAGCGGGAAGACGAAAGAGTTCCTGTTTAGCCCCAGCGATTCTGCAGGGGACATTGCGCAGACAGTATTTGATAATTGGCCAGAAGGTGAAATATATTTGTGCTGTACAGTTGCAAGTGGAATAGTATTCTGTGACTCATTTTGGTTGTATTGTGTTAGGAATAGAAATTTCGGGGACTGGCATGCTTCTTTTGCCTGTTGATGGAAATATGAATTTCATCATTCAGCATGTACAGAACAGCTGTCTGATTTGGTGTCTCTCGTCTCCAGTGGAGTTATGATTGTGTTGATCAGGGAGAATCCTGTGGACTGTGGTTTTCTAGGTGTAGCATCATGTAGACTGTAGGTGAGATTTGAGGTTCTGACAGCTTTGAACATGTCAATGTTGGTCTTCTGGGTGGTAACTCCATTAGTGCTTGTAGTATGTCACATGACCATTGCTGTTAAAAGTATCCCCTTACATATATGAACAGATAATCACTACTTTTTGTTTTTGTTTTTGACCATGACCAAGTCCAGCGTGCTATCCAGTGGGGTTTTCACTATCAAACTAGTATTTAGCCTGTGACCCATAGATCACAAATCATCTCTACAGACATCTAATTGTGACTCAAAGGCAAACTTAATAAAATGATTATTGTACAGATTAGCAGTGATTTCCGTGTATAATTTAAAGACCGAGAAACCTCCGTAGAGAGGTGGCCAAGACCCACACGGGTTGTAGAGCCACTGATGATGATGATTCTGTTTCTGTGTATAATTTAATGACATCTCACTTCGACTTCAGAAGTTGGCATGACTGCTGTGTTGATATTACCAATATTAAGTAACTGATTACCATAAAAATGTAGGTGATCCACTTACATTAAACCATAACAATTCAGTTAGGCTTTGACAGAAAACTATGTGTTGGACACGGTTGATAGCGTTGACAGGTGAGAACCCAAGGCAGACACCAGTTACTCTAGGATTTAAGGCTCTTAATGACAGTGAAGATAGGTAGATACCACCATTATGGAAGTACATATGGCCTCCATCTTCATCAACAAATGCAGTGTTATTCAGTTATAGCTGATACATTTTTCTTTTGTTAACACTACAGATTGGGCCGAGGAAGCTGTGGCAAAGGCAGAGATTTTGCGACTTATCTACCAGGGTCGCTTTTTACATAGCAATGTCACACTTGGAGCACTTGGTTTACCATTTGGCAAGACCACTGTCATGCATCTGGTGCCACGAGAAAACCTGCCAGAACCAAATTCACAAGGTAACTGGTTATTAATCATTCAGTGTGAAAAGGCAATGTGATGTAGGAGCAATGATAGGAGTTTTCGATGGGCTGTACGTACATCTGTGATGGCAAAACAAGATAGCATACGTGTGCTGAAAGAGATGTGTGACAATGACAGTGGAGATATTTAATTTTCACATGACAGATACGAGCTATGCTGGCGGTAGCATAGCTACTGGTAGGGCCTCCCTAGCCAGATTGGTCGGGGGGGAGAGGTCAGACTAAGACAGGTACCCTGGTCCTCCAGGTTGGGGGTTGGTCGCAAGGCTAACAACCTTGCACCGTAAAAAGGAAGATGTTTCGAAATCTCGATCAAAGCCTCGGACAGACGGACCTAATGGAAGAGGAGAATTGAGGAGGTCATGGACCGAATATGGACCAGAGAGCCATAGAAAATACTGTATTTTTGCATTTTTGTAGTGAATTGAATTTGTACTGACTGGACATGCTCACAGAGGGTGTTTGCTTTGCCTTTTTACAAAATGAACAGCTGGTGTTAGAGTATGTTTATCATAAGTGTCCAAATCATTAGATTAGCTAAGGAGAACCACCTGCTTCACCATCATGATTCACCAGTTTTAATCCTATATCTTATCTTTGGGTGACACAAAGCATCTAGCCTATATGCAAAGAACAAATGACAGAAATACACTCCTTCAGACAATTCTGGTTGCTGAAAATGAAATTCAAAACAACCTTCAGATCTTGAGGATGTAACTTCAGTTACACATTGCTCAAATGTGCATTTAAGTTGCGGGCCAACACTTTAAACACTTTATAACTTGTTCCATTATTAAGTAACACTTATTGCATTTTAATGTTGAAATTACCGTAGAATTTGTATTGTCTTTCATGTTTCATCATTAGACAAATTTTAGTTTAATATTTTTCTTTCTTACGGACTGCAACGACTTTTCAACTTTGACCCAAGTTAATAGTAATTATTTTACTTATAATCACTTGATTAATGTATCTACAAAGTTCAATAGACTTCTCCTGAATTACACTATATAAGTATAAAATATTACTTGCAGACAGATATAATCCTTGCTCCAGTGGGCTGCATTAGAAGCTTAATAATTAAAGAGACTTTGTAATATGTTGTGCGTAAATTTCTGGCAGGATTCTTCTCTTCACCTTGTACCTGTGATAATTCCACGAGGGTAAATCAGTCAGGATGAAGCTGATGACTACTATTGAACTTTGTCCCCACACCACCTGTATGTCTTCATGCCGTGGTGTCTAAGCTCTGAGGAAACTTTGCCTTTATCTTTTTTGAGTAATTAATGATTTTCAGATTATTCTTGTATTACAGGAAACTCAGAATTGTGATTAAATATTTATCCTATTCAGATCAAAGAAAAGATAATACTGTAACTTCCAATGAATTTATATTAATGGTAAATCTTAATTTCAGTTCTTATGAATGGTTTTCACTCATACTGTGTTACAGACCAACGGCAGAAGAGCAAGGGTGGGGGGAGTACGTGCTGCTCTGCATCATGCTGTATTCTGTAATCAGTGCCATGGGCACCAGTACAAGTGCACAGGAACCTGTATCCAGTATGAACTGAAGTATCCCTGAATGAAGAAGACAGTGGTCATAGCTTGCATAAAGTGGAAGCATAGGATATGGTTCAAAGCAGGACTTAGTGTACTTATATTGGATTGATGTTATGTTTTCGACTGCTCTGAGATTATTATGCTTCTGAAGATTACAGATGTGCAAATAAGCAGTGTGCTGGTACCACAGTGCATTCAAATGGCCCATGATGCATTCAGATGGCCCGTTAGTCCAAGACTGCCAAGCAGACAGGAATAGGGGGGTTATATTGTGGAACTACCTGCCTGCCATAAGTCTTGTTGTGAGATTTTCATATTGTTGTGATATTCAGGTAGTTTAAAGAACTTTAAATGTGTATTTGGTCATGCAGTCAAGGGGCTGAGGAGTAAAATCTGGTTGTAGTTCCACTCCTCGTGGAGCTATGAAATTGTTTCATTGTTCTTTGGATTCAGTTACTTACTAGGAACAGTTTTAATTTTTTTTATTTTCATCCTTGTTTTACACATTTTTTTGATGAATTGTATGTGTATAATATTATTTGACATTTATTGTGCTTGAAGAAATTTTTTAAGAAATGTTAAAAATACTCTTATATTTTGTCTGTCCATAGCTCTTAACACAGATGTGTTTCTGCTCATTTTGTCTGTGTGGTGATATCAACTGTGGGATTAACTGGCCAATTGACAAGTGTTCATTATTTATGAAATTGCTTTGACTGGAAAATGTTATATTTCATCACATAATATTAATGTATACATTCAGGTCTGTAGTTCCAGTGTCACATCTGGCATCATTGAATTCATGGTAAAGTATGAACATTTTTAAATTAATTTGATATGTACACAGCAATTGAATCTAGAAAGATCTTTTATGTAAGTGAAAAAGTAATTTATTGTTATTAATTACTGAACTGATTTAATTGACACCATTTCTAAATATTTTAATGGCAGAGCACTAGGTATTAGAATTAGCTGTCATAGCTCAACTTTAAATGTCAATGATTGGCAAGCATATACAAAATTGTGCATTGTTTTTGGTGAACATAATTGCGCAATTTGAAGACATTTTGGGAATATGCTATGCATAGCTTACTTCATTATATAATGTTTATTGTCACAATATACTGAAGCCTAGGTATGGCACAGAATGAAGTTCCCAGGAAATCGCCCAGTTACTATACCAGCAGTGTCCAGGTGGTCAGACTAGCATTTGTTTATTGTGTGAATAATGTTACAACAGGCTGATCAGTTTGGTCTGTTTTCTTTTTCATCCGGTGAAAAAGTCACGGCAAATAATGTGGCAGTAATTTTTAAGTAGTGTATAACTCCACTGATAGGTTGAACTTCTGACGAGTGCTGAAATAAATTGGTATGATTTTTAAAGAAAGAAAAATAATGAGACAAAATAGTGGCCTACTTCTGTGCAAATTAATAAATCCAGTGTTAAAATGTCCGTCGTAAATAAGTAGAGAAAACTGTTGAATGGAAAGTTGGTTTATTATAAAAATGCAGTTCATAAATATTATAAAGATAAATACACTTATAATATATACAGATATATTATCAGTTAAACTGTGCTTTCATCTGCATGATATTTCCTCTTCTTCATTGTCATCAGGAATTAATAATTTTGTATAGAATGATGAATTGAATTTTTGACATTTACTTTGTTCCTAGTATCAACCACAGATTAATTCAGGTACCTTAAAATTGTTCACATGTGTTTAGTATTAGCTGTTTGTGTCCAAGTGAAATAAGTTGTTTTCTTCTATTTCATGCACCCCTCTCCATTTCCTTCTTCACTACTCAGTGAAGTATGTTATTCCCTTGTCCCATCCTGGCTAGCCTCAGGTGTACCATATTTGTTATCATCGGAATCAAGTTTAGTATGTGTGCCTGTTTGTTTGTGTCAGAGAGAGAGAGAGAGAGAGAGCTGATTCAGATGGGGGAGGAATTGACCCATGTTTAGTGACTGACTTCTCTGAGTCATCCATTATGCAGAAGTTGTTCTGTATGTGCTTGCTGTTCAGCAATGAAACTGCGAAATGAATGTAAGCATTTTCTTTTGTCAGATGTCTATTTACATTCTCTAGTTTACTTGTACATATTATAGTACTAATGTATTTTTGTTTCATACCTGGTATGTGATTTCCTCCAAGAGAGGATTTTACTCTGCAGAGATTGAGTAGTAGTAGAGAATAAAGTTCAGATCACAAACATGTTTTCTGTATATTTAGACAACATTCTTCCATATTTTCCATTTCTGTATACCATATTTATTTGCATAATTTACCTAATTCAAAAATTGCCACATCTGATTTATGAGGAAGAAATAAAGTATTATTTTTTAAAAATAGAATTGTGGTAGATAGTGTTTATTGTTGAGTATTTACGTCAGGAGTCCTCAAAACAATTTAACTTAACAGTGAAATGTAATTAATGAGTCTGTTATTGTTGCATCATTTGATCCTATATCATAATACTGTAATTCATCAGTAATGTTAGCATACAATTTTTCAGCTTTCCACTAATAACCAAAACTTGTAAAAATATTCTTTTTATCATCTGGAAAGTCAATATGTGCTTCTAATTTTTTGTTGAAAGTCTGAGATAAACAGTTTTCCTGTTCTGTTAACAATAAACTTAGGCCCATTTCACACGATACTTTTTTCCGACATATTGAAATTGGTGGTCCATAGGGAAGGCTGGTCTTTCACGTGTTGCAATAGAATGTTTTCTCACAATATGATTTCTAATGGATGTCAGATCAACAGTTCATTGAAGATTTCTGTCTTCTGGGTTGTTGTGCTGTGTAGTATGGTAGATGTTTACCAGCATTTCAGAGGTCATACTGCCTCCATCATCAGGGCGATGAATGTGCCAATTGGGTGGGTGGGGCTAGGTGGACAGTGAATGGAGTAGCCTGCCCCCAACCAATGGGAGCAGGTGTCAAATCAGGAGTGGGTGGGGACCAATAGGAGTGCTGGGCATGTGTGAGAGAGAGAAACAGTTCATTGGTTTTAATGGTACTGGGTGAAACTGTTTCAGTTGCATTAAAGTGCCATGAAAAGTTCTAAATGTGTAACTTTTTTCTTCTTTATTTTCATGAATATTGTAAAACCATTTTATTGCATAGAATGTATAAGGAGGGGTCAGTCAGCCATATTTCTGTGTATGTAAAAAAGAACTCAAAATCATAGGTACTGGGTTAAGTTGAGTGAGACATTTGTGTGGAAGTGCAGACAGGTGAAGTTAAGTGATATACAAGTTTCATGTGGAAATTCTTTCCACTGATTAGTGAAATTCAGCATTATTAAATATTGCCTGTCCATGAGTGAGTGTTAGAAGAAGGGATTTTGAAATCATTGTGTTTGCACTGTTCATAAATGAATGAAATACAAGCATCTATATGGACAATCGCATACAGTGACAATAACTCACTAAAAGATTTTAAGGCCATGTAGATGTCTGGGATTTGAACTTGTCAAAAGAGTTAAATGTGTTGAAGTAACTAACACTGATAGCTCAGTTGCAAAATGTGGTTTCAAACTTGTTTTGATTTGTGTCCCAGAATTACAGGATATCCACTAGATAAACATATTGTGTTGAAAGGTATTTTTGGTTTTATTGGTTGGTCTCTGTTATTTCATTAGTATTGTGCCATCAGATTGTGAATAAACAGTTGATGCAGAGATTGACAATATGTTTCTTTTACTGGGTAATGTATTACTGCCCCATCTGTTTTTCATAAGAGGATGTTGATTTTGAGAGCCATAAGAAATCACTTAGGCACAAAAGGGACTGCCAGTTTTGACATCTGTTACAAAAATATAGTGAGAAACAGGCCTAAGATTTATATATTTTTTTATTTTGTTTAAAGTATTTTAGAGTTTATTGAATTATTCTTTATTATTGCCAGTTTCAAGAGCAATTATCTGTAGGCATGTTCCAGGTAGTACCTTAAATTAGGTGATAAGAACATCCTTCCTCATGTGGGAGTATAACAATAATTTAATTTCCTGAATGTTTTCCAGTGTACTCATGTTTTAATTCACTACCATTCAGTAATGACCACCTGTCATCTGATTATTGGAGAATCCCAACTTAGGAAGAGTACTGAGTAAGCATTGATGAATCCCAAATAAACACCATGTCAAGAATCATTGAAATGATGGATTTTTAGTTGTCATGGTGAGTTGTTCCTGTTTGTGGACACCAGCACGATATGGAAGTAGGCGGTGTTACCAATGTTATGGAGGAATATTTTGCCTCCATCTTCAGGGGGGGAAGTGTGCAGGATGGAACAATGTCACCTACTCAAGAAGAAGGATATTGTTCCAAAATGGCAACACAATAAACTTCCAGGCAGTAAGAGCACCTGAAAGCATGATCAACATTAAAATCATTTGGATGACACATATTAACAGCATTAAGGAAAGAAAGGTGGATATTTATTAAAATGTAATTTTGGTCATTACAGAGAAATACATGGACATAAAAAGTTTGATTTTACTGAATACACTGCAGACACCTGCAAACCTCTGGGAGTGCGTTCAGAAAATGACTGTGCGATCAGCGTTTTGTAAATACATTTTTGCTTAGCAATAGAACAAACTAAAACTTTTATTCGTTCAACCCAAACAAAATAATGTGATTCACGACTTTCAATTTTAACAAACTTATATTAAAAGAGACATATGCAACCAACTCAACTGTTCACAAAGCATGCTACATTCCTAATGGAATACAGTCACATACAAGCTCACGGGGGTGTTTTGTTACTGCGAGGACGCCTGAAGATAAAATGGCGGATGGAGTAGACATTGATTTGTACGCTGATGATATTGAGCAAGATTTTGCACAGGTAATGTATATATATATATACATACATGTATTCTTACGATTATGTTTTTTTAAACAGAAGTGCACTAAGCATGGCATAAAAGGTTTCGAAAATATTCTTTGGAGCCATTGTAAAGTGTAACGAATGTATTTGCCGGTTTGGTGCATCAAATTTGTGCGTATCAAACCTTATAGTAGTGCCACATATGAAGCTCTTTTAGGGAATCGCGTTGTGTTATTTTGTGTATAATTGTAGGTTTGTGGCTTTGATATAAAACAACGTCGTTTTGGGAATCGCGCTGCTTAGTGTCTGTAACTTGGCTTCGCCTGCTTAGCGTGGCTCGTGGCTGGTTGTGACTGCATGATACACAGACGCATCACACTGTTCGAAGAAAGCAGAATGTAGGATATACCAGATAAAAATGTATAGCATTTATAAAATAACCAGTAATACAGTACAATTACATTATGTTTCCTAAAATAAAATACACCACAGTAGATGGAATAGCACACAGACCACCTACAGTTCATCACTTTTGCTTTTTACTCTGAAACGACAAAATTTCACTACATTCAAAATATTACCATTACAAAATAATATCAGTATTCATTTACAAGAATATCACATGCTACTTCCAGTACTTACTACATGATCTACCACATATTATGTGCTTGTCTGAACATCATCTTGGAGATTCAGAACTTCAACTGATACATTTAAATGACTACTCATTAGGTGCTAAATATTGTAGGAAATTTTTTCAAAAAGGAGGTGTAAGTATATTTGTATATAGAAATTTAAAATTTAAGACCATAAATTTAGAAGAATTTACTGTAGACAAGGACATCGAAGCGTGTGCAATTCAGCTGACTAAGAACTTACCAAGAACAAAAAAAAATTGTATACTAACTATTTACAGATCTCCTATGGGTAATTTTACAAATTTCCTGGAAAGATTAGATATGATTCTACAGAAATTATATCATGAGAGATATAATATAATTATATGTGGTGATATAAATGTAAATTATTTAAATGATGATAACAGAAAGAAGCAACTTGATGCTGTCCTACAATCATATAATCTTACTAGTATTGTAACATTCCCCACTAGAGTTGGCATCTCCTCATGCACTGTAATTGATAATTTTTTCATTGATATAAGCAGTATTGGAAAATATGAGATATACCCCTCTATAAATGGTCTATCAGATCATGATGCCCAAGTATTAATACTTCATAAGGCACAGGAACAGGGAAAAGGATATCATACTTATATAAAACGGTTAATAAATAACGATACTATAACAGATTTTCAATTAAAACTAAGTCAGGAAACATGGGAATTAGTTTTTGATGAAAATGATATTAATAATAGTTTTAACACATTTTTAAATATTTTCTTAAAAATTTACTATTCCAGCTTCCCTTTGACACAGATAAAATGTAAACAGAAAAATAATTCTTGGATTACACCAGGAATATTAATGTCCTGTAAACATAAACGAGAACTTTGTAATAAATTAAGGAATAATAAGGATCCTACTCTTAAAACTTATTACAGAAATTACTCTAAAATATTGACCACAGTTATAAAAGAGGCAAAAAGAATGGAGTATGATAAGTGCATTCTAAATTCTGATAATAAAATTAAAACTACTTGGGGTATTATAAATAAAGAAGCAGGTAGAAATACAAATAGAGTTGAAATAAAAACACTAAAAATTGATGGTAAGAAGTTCAATAACCAACAAACTATTGCTGAAAAATTTAATAATTATTTTGTTAACATTGCAGAGAAAATAAAACTACAAGATATTAATAATCCCGTAATTGCAAATGATATTAATGATGATGAAAATTATATTCATTTCATGAACCAAGCTTTTTCTAATCCATACCCAAATATGAATTCCAAATGCTGTACGAACAAAGAAATAAAAAAAATAATAAAATCCCTTAAACTAAAAAATTTGCATGGATATGATGAGATACCACCTATGATTTTAAAAATAAGCTCGTCATTTATAAGTTTACCTATAAATTATATATGCAATAAAATGTTAAGGAGAGGAGTATTTCCGGATAGATTAAAATATGCATTAATAAAACCATTATATAAGAATGGTGATATATATGATGTGTCTAATTATAGACCTATATCACTTTTAACATCTTTTTCAAAAATATTTGAAACTATAATGTACTCAAGAATTTTGGATCATCTCAATAAATACAATATTTTAAGTACTGAACAATATGGATTTAGGAAAGGA
The DNA here is from genome assembly GCF_977971745.1 of Zootermopsis nevadensis. Lineage (NCBI taxonomy): Eukaryota > Metazoa > Arthropoda > Insecta > Blattodea > Termopsidae > Zootermopsis > Zootermopsis nevadensis. The sequence goes on along the minus strand of NW_028259154.1, from coordinate 23,704,852 downwards.
TTAAAAACAGATAATGCAATCTATAAATTGACTACAGAGATTTTAAATGCCATGAATAACAAACAAATAGTGGGAGGCATCTTCTGTGATTTGGAAAAAGCTTTTGATTGTGTTGTTCATGAAATTTTGTTATTTAAGCTTAAATTTTATGGTATCAATGGGAAAGATCACGCACTCTATGAATCTTACTTAAATAACAGATACATTAGAACAGTATTACATACTAATGACAGTAACAATACAGCCTCGGATTGGCTTAAAGTTAGATATGGAGTTCCACAAGGATCTATATTGGGACCTTTGTTGTTTCTTTTATACATAAATGATTTACCCAGTATAATAACTAAATTTGCTACACCTATAATTTTTGCTGATGATACTAGCATCTTATTTTCTCATTCTAATACAAACGATTTTAATAAACACATTCATACAACATTTGAAAATATAAATAGATGGTTTAGAATGAACAGATTATCACTAAACTTTAATAAGACACATATTAATTTTAAAATTAAGAGAAAAATGTCAGATACTGTCACAATAAGTTATAATAATAAATTCATTAATAATATCTTCTGTACTAAATTCTTGGGAATTATGATTGATGGTGCATTAACTTGGAAGAGTCATATTGATCTACTTATTAAAAAATTGAGCAAGGCTTGCTATGTAATTAGAAATATGAAACCATATATGTCTATTTCAGTACTAAAGACAATTTATTATGCTTTCTTTCATTCCTTAATGAGCTATGGCATCATTTTCTGGGGAAATTCATCTAGTAGTTACACTATTTTTCTCCTTCAGAAAAAGGCAATTAGAACAATGATGGGATGTAGCAATAGAGTATCGTGTAGAAATATATTCAAAGAATTAGATATCTTACCGTTGGCATCACAATATATATTTTCTTTATTATTGTTTGTATTACAAAACAAAACTCTTTTTCCATCAAACATTGACTCTCATACTATTGATACTAGACAGAGAGAAAATTTGTATCTACCCCAAGCCAATTTAACTATTTATCAGAAAGGAGTTCACTATGCGGGTATAAAGATATTTAATAAATTACCCACAGAGGTTAAGAATACCTCAAATAATTTTAAAAAGTTTAAGGTTGCATTAAGGCATTTCTTAATTACTCACTTGTTTTACACTGTGGATGAGTACTTAATTGGATAACTATTGTAATAAAAATACTAATTATATTGTCTTGAATTTAGTACGCTGCTTGTCTAGATGTAATTTTTTAATGTATGTATTTTATGTTTTTATACTTGAGTTTGTGACGTGTTCTATATCCACTATTGGATTCTTGGAACTTGTAAATAAAAAAAAAATCTTTATGATGAGACATGAGATGGAGTCTGGTAAATATTGATGATGATGATGATGATGGAAGCAGTAAAGTCCTTTAAAACATTCATTATCTACCAGACTCTATGATGCAACATATCAGAAGACTTGATAATATTGTTGCCCTTATTTTAAACAATTTTAAGACCTTGATATTAGTGACATTGTTTCTGAGGTTCTTGTTGTACCGAATGAAAAAATTGTCCAATCTGTAAACAGAAATTTTACAAACAAATCAATGCAGTGCGATTTCTTAGCCATTACACCTATTACAAATTTCTTAATCAAAAACATGTTTCAGATTAGATGCATCGTTTGGCTGTTTGTTGAGTAAATGTGGGGTTTAACTATATTGTATACCAACAAATTAACATAATTTGCATAAAGAACTACCTGATGTAAGTCATACAGTCCAATCCTCCCTCATTCTTATACTTTAGTGATGGCATATTGTGTAGCGAAATTAAGAAACTGTAAGGTTGAATCTGCTCATTTCATTTTGCTAATAACTGGAAAAGTATCATATGTTTACCCACATCAACTTTAATAAACAAATCACCTGTATTCATGTTACTAAAGTGTATGTATATTATTTTCCCCTTCATTGCTATATATGAATTGGGCTTGTGGCCCTAAAAATGTTTGATAGGCCGTCTATAATGTAAACAATTGCTAGATTATTATAAAGCATTATCTGATGTTTGAAACATATTTTGACATGATTATGGAATACTTGTGGAGACATTTGCTAGTAATGGGTTTTCAAACTCTTGTTTGTTTTTGTAATCAACAGAATGTGCTGTATGCAGGTTGCAGACAACTGCTTGATTAGGGTTGTTTTGTGTGTTAATTTGGAAACATGTTTGTGTATAGTACTGGTCTGCATTATGTCTCATGACCATTGCTTTCTGAACCCTCCATGCACAAAGGAAATACAAAAACAATAGTAACTAAATTAGAATAACTTATCTAACATATCCCAATGGTATTAACAGCATTCATCCAGTTCAGTTCTTTGGCTGTTGAATAACATGTAGAATTTGCTGCCCACTCCATAATTTCTCATATGGTACTGTTCCAAATGATATCTTTCTGTGCTGATGTGTTATACTAGGGTTTGAATAAATTCCTAAAAGGATAGAAAAACTAAGTTTCTTGTGTTTATAATCCACAGCTAAAGTAAAGGAATTTAAAATGAACATTTTTTTTCTTATTTATCAGTTTGAAGTTATTTCCTCCACACATATAATTACTGATTTACATTGACATCCAGAACTTTGCACAAATATTTCATTAGGATGAATTTGCTGGAGATGGTGTGGATCTTTATGATGATGTAATAGCAGCACCTCCAAGCACAGGAGGGGGTGGAGATGAGAATTCTCAACCCCCTCATACTCCAGGACCTCCAATCCAAAACTCTGATGGGCATTCACCAAACAATGCCAATCCACCATATCATCAAATGGGTAACAATATACAACCCAATCAAGTGGGACGTCGCCATCAGCTGTATGTTGGCAACTTAACATGGGTAAGTATTGTGCACAGACAATGCTAATTTATAAGATGTTATGGAGGACACGACAGCGTTCTCAGTTTTTTCTCCAGGAAGTTGTAAACTTATAAGATTCAGGATGGACATTATGGGCTGCTGCACCATCTTAACTGGATGGACATGTGCAATTGTGGTTCCTTTATTTCCATATATCTGTGGTTTGTCCATAGCTCTTTCATTACTTGAAAGTTCCATGTAAGTCGTGTAGTCACATTAATTGTCAGTATATGAGATGTAAAAATTTGAAAGTGATATAAATTTATGCTTTGGCTTTCAGGAATCCTGTATATAGTATATCAAAATCAACTTAACTTCTCTTTTTTGTTTTCATTTTCATTGCCATAAAACAAAACTATTTCCATAAACTATTATCCTCATGTTTGCATCTACTGGTTCTTACTGTTCTGCATACATTATGTTGCATTTATTTGATGATGGTGGTAATTGAGATTGCTGTAGTATTACCCCCCCTCCCCAATAATTTAGAATTTTAGATAAACTGTAGGCCCCCATTTTCAGCTGTCAATTAGGTTTAGGGTTGGTTTCCAAAAAGAAAGTCATGAGGATCTTTATAGTTTACTCTGTATGTTTAGCTCCCAATAAGTTGTTGATTTTTGTTCTTTAAAGCTTCCATCTGAGTGCCTTTGTAAGACTGTATTCATTTTAGTTGTATTAGATGACATACTTCTACCATGTGAGATCTGATTTTCTCATGGCAGTGAAAATTTTTATGTTGGTCTTCTGGGCTATAAAACTATGTTGGCTTGGTTACCAGTATTTTGGAGAATCATGTTGTATGTCCTATATTGATAATTTTACAGTGGACTACAGACCAAGACATTACAGATGCAGTTCTTGGAATAGGAGTTACTGACTTTGTGGAAGTAAAATTTTTTGAAAACCGTGCAAATGGACAATCTAAAGGATTTTGTGTAATCACACTGGGCTCAGAACCAAGCATGAGGATGTGTATGGAAAGGCTACCAAAGAAGGAATTGCATGGCCAGTGTCCAGTGGTTACATTTCCAACAAAGCAGGCATTAAATCAGGTGAGTCAATTCCGAATATATGGCTTTTATTTGCTTTTGCGAATCATTGCAGTCATGTCACATTTCATGATCACATTATTTTGTATTGTTTTCAGTTTGAAGCGCAGTCAAAAACCCGACCAGTGCCACCTCCAAACCCAGGCCCTCGAAATCCTCATCCACATCCACATGCCCATCCTCCAAGAATGATGATGGGGCCTCCTCAGGGTATGAGACCAAGGATGCCACCCCCAGGGATGCCTCCTCCTGGTCCAGGACCTCGAATGCCTGGTCCTCCCATGGGACATGGAGGTCCACCTGGTCATGGACATCCTCCTGGCCCTCCAAACCAAGGACACCCACCACCAGGATTCCAACATGGTAATTGGAATGGTCCTGGATCCAATGGTATGCAGTGTACTCCATTTTAGATATTCTGTTATTTATTTCTTTGTGCACTAAAAGTTTTGGATGAAATTGCAATTCCAAGATTAGAGCAAGGAAAAATTGTATTGTTTGTTGTCATCTTCATTATAATCCCCTGAAAGTCATATATTTGGCAACATTGTTGCTATTCTTCAAAGGACACTTTGAAGTCATTTTTTAGTTGGTCATTTAACTCAGCAATCTTAGCCCTGCAATGTGAGTTACTTTAGTTTCATTGTTTAGTCTTAGAAACAAGAATCAATTGCAAGGAGAATAGTGATAGTGTTCTAGTATAGTGCTTTGTTTGTCTCACAATTTGTGTGCGAATTTTGTTTTTATTGGGAAATCCATTTGTTTATTGCAAGCTGTGGTCTGAAGGGCAAAATATTTTCTCAGACATTTGAAAAATTGACATTAAAGTGCTAGGTTCACTGTCTTGAAGATACAAACTTGTAGAGAGTTTATTTTTGGACTTCAAGAGGCAAGCTTCTCTTGGACTTGCTGACCACTCACCCCCATTTAGTGCTGAGGTCAAAGAGTAGGAGCTATACCTCCACTCTCCCCAAATGACCTACATGGCATGTAGCTGGACAGGTTTTTACACCTTAAGATGTGCGAATGAGAAAATTTGTGTGAAATTTTCTTATTTTGTTACATTATGGACAGGAACTGATAAATAAGTTCAGACGTCATGTTAAGTTTACTCTGCACCATTTGTCAAATGTCACCGTGCCTTGTACCACCATTTCTCCTCTCTGCAGTTACAGGATCTGTATGTGCATTTTCATACTTTCCAGACACAGTATTGGCACAACATTCAGGCTTAGAGTGTGTGTCTCCCAGAAGTTATTTGTGTTGCATTTCTGTGGACTTCAGAAGAATTTAATATTTAGAATGGCAGAACTGTATTAATAAATACTTAATTTGTCACAGGCCCTCCTCGTCCTGGTCCTCCTCCACAAGGCCCTCATCCACAAGGACCTCAACAGAGGCCACCACCAGGAATGGTGAGTACCTGTAATGATGTATAACTGAGTATATGATAGTCAGTCTTCACAAAACCCACCTATTTATGGAAAACACTTTCTTATTCTTGTAGATTAAGCACATTTCAGCTGTTATTTGTTTTGTCTATTGTTGCAGGCCAGCGCAGATTTCCTACAAATTTAGGACCCACCTTCAAAAATATATATGTCAGAAAAGAAAATAACATTTACATACATTTAATTGCCTCTGCTGAAATTGTCACCTTTGTGATGGTATCAGAACTGTGTGGCTTGAATTTGGACATGAGCAAAAATACAGAACTGTCAGAATAATGTGCAGAAACTTTTAGGCACTATAGCTGCCATGCACAAAGGTTACAAAGCTTTTGTGTGTGTGTGTGAGAATCACTTCTAAATATGAATTAATATTTGGGACATGTAACATTCACAGTGTTGAAAATATAACACTGTAGTCTTGTGGTTTGCATTGTTTTGTCTCCATTCGGACATAGTGACATCTACAAGACCATGGTATCACAGTCTAGAATGCCACAGAGCAGTTATAAAACTTATATATTCATATTCAGGGAACCATTAGAATTAATGTACGAAATAATTTGTCTTTGATCAGGTTCTATTGTTTGTAGTCCTTAATCCCACTTGCTTCTTTTATCACTGTCAGATAACACTTTATTAATTTCATTTGTGGTGTGAAAGCATTCAGGATCACTGCTTTCTACTCTGTGCTCATTTCCTGTGTGTGTTTGCTTAGTAACGATACTGTGTTGCTATGCATTATGTGTGCAGGAAATGAATAATGGCTTGCCTATGCTATAACAAGCACTTTTACATGCACTTAGTGCTTATACTGCAGGTGACCTAAGCAGTTGTCGGCCTCGGTGGACTAATTGTTAGCGTGCTCACCACTGGACCCAAGGTTCGCGGGTTCAAACCCTGCCGAGGTCGACGGATTTTTAAGGGTGATAAAAATCCATAGCACAACTACCTTCGGAAGGGAAGTAAAGCCAGCAGTCCCATGTCGTAGATTTATGGCATGTAAAAGAACCTTATGAGCAAGAACGAGATGTTTCGTAAGCAAAATTCAGCGACCATTTCTCACCCAAGTCTCTCCTGATTCACTACTAGATGGCTCTAGCAGACAAATCAGGATTGAGTAGAAATTGTGCAGAGGCAGTGGACTTGTCACTCACTACTCTCTAATGCACACTTCAAAGACAGAGAAACTTCTCACAAGGGAGGAGGCCAAGGCTCGACTTCAGGCTGTTGCACCATAGAAGAAGAAGACCTAAGCAGTTATCTTAGTGAAGTATTTTGGTGCATGATAAGACACCCCATCATTTTCCAAATTCCGAATTAAGAGAAACCATCTTATTTTTGTTCAGGTGCAAATGAAATGTTTTGTGCGTCATTTGTGTCCAGATATTTGTTGTCTCATTTAATAGAATAAAAACATTATTTTAGCTCTTTCTGCATATGTTACGTTCACAGCCATTCCAAGGCCCACCTCCTGGTCAGGGACCCCCCAGAGGGCCTCCTCCTGGCAGCATGCCTCCAGATCCTCGAGGCCCTCCACCTCGACCAGATTGGAACAGACCACCTGGTCCAGGTAGGTGGAAGATTGTTAAATTATATTTGAGCAAAGAAGTCGGAACATCATTCTGTTCTAGTTCAGCTGATCCAAAACTTTGTTTTAGTAACATTATTAACCTTTGTTAAATCAGATAGGTTTGTATGCACAATTCATATTTAAGGGAGTAACATTTTGGTAAAATACTCCATGAATCTACAATGTGTTTCCCAGTTATACAACAAAGTTTTGGATTGGGTGACTAGTATTTGACATGTTACCTTGTTTTTTATGTTACCTCTAGGCATGCCACACCACCATCCTGGCCCAGGCTTCCCACCCCACAATCAGCCACCGCCTATGCAGGGCCCCCCACCTGGCCAGGGACCCCCGCCTAGAGGCCCACCACCTGGACAGATGGGAGGTACGTTTGTCTGCACGTCTCCCATGCCGAGGCAAACAGGTGTAACTAAATATTGGTTTGGTTTGGTTTCTTACTGACGGAATAGAAAGATTGGCATGAGGTCATAACATAATTTATGCACTGTGAATGAGGTATCACCACCTTGTCGAAGACAATCTGCCGGGTGAGGAGGCTTGCGTGCTCAAATGACCCTTAGGGCTATGCCGGCCTGAGCTTCGGCTCATGGTAGGGTCACCCAAGCCGGACAGGTCTAAGGAGATGCGCTAGACTAAGAGTGATACCCTGGTCCTCCAGGTTGGGTGTAGGGCTAACAACCTTTCACCTTTAAAAAAAGATGTGTTACGAAAAAATCAACCAAGCCTCGGATCAGGACGGACTCTTTGGCACGACCATGGCAATTGAAAAAGGACATTTGGCCCAGGACAGGGTCCGGTGGAGGGCTTTGGTTAATTCGGTGATGAACCTTCGGGTTCGGTAAGCCATCTAGTTAGTTAGTTAGAATGTTCATTTTCCAGTATTAAAATAGTGGACTGGGCTTTGGTTGTGGCCAGGTCTAGTATGGTCTGTGCCATCTATCTTGGCATTTTGAGGAAGGGAGTGTGGGAGGGAGGGAAGTAGGATAATATGACACCCTCTGTACTCTATTATTACCAACAAAAATAACATTTCTCAATTGTATGCAGTGTCAACAATGTTTACAGGCACCATTGGAATGAAAACTTCCATCAAAATGTTACTTGGTCTGTAAGTACCTAATTTGCTGTTCAGTTGCATAGACCATGTCAGAGTGAGCAGAGGCGAAGTTCCCGCTGTGAAGTTAAGGTGCCAAGAAAATGGACATGGGCAGTGCACACATTGTTAGTAATGGATTGGTCTCAGAGAGTCAATGAATTAGAATAGTAACAGAAATTGTAAACAGGTGAGGTAGAAAAAAATAAATGTGAAAGGAAAGAATAGAACAAAAAATCAGTTAAATAATAAAAATGATGAATGAAGTAGAAGAGAAGGAAAGATGAAATAAGTATAGCATAGATATGTATTTGTCTTATATTCAAAGCATAAATTGAGACTATATGATAATTGTGAAGCCTGTATTTACCCTTTTTGGCATATTTATTTTATAGTAGGTCATAGGACCACAAAGGATTTATTTTTGTATAATAGTAAACCTCGATTTGCACCGCTTTTGAAACTAGCAAGTCAAAGTGGAAAAAATATATTTTACTATTATTTATAATGTTTTACAATGTTTCTCGTACTGATTCTTCTACTAAATCGTAATTCTTACATAGCTGATTTTGAATAAAAAATATAAATATAGTCACCTCTGCACTCATTGCTAAGTAGTTGCGAGATAATCTCTTAAAAATCCGCCGTTGCGCAACAGTCACGTGCGTATTGACACATTGAATGTGCTGAAAACTGTGCTAAATGTGTTTGTGTTCAACCAATATTCTGCAGTAACTGTTTTATATCTATAAAGTGTAGAAGAGCCACCATGTCTGGTAAGAGAAGTAAATGGGTTGCTAAAAAGTTACGTAGGTCTATTGCGTTAGAAGTTAAGATGGACATAATTCGTAGAATAGAAGATGGTGATACCCGTCGTAATGTGTGCAGAAGTATGAAGTTGCCTCCTTCCACTGTGGCTACCATAATGAAAACTTCATATAAAATAAAACAGTCAATGCAACAGGCTACGAAAGTAAGTGCAACACAAGTGAGTTATAGCAGAAGTAAACTTTTAGAAAGAATGGAGAAATTACTGTTGTTATGGGTAGATGACATGAATTGAAAAAACATGCCCTTGACTGAAATTGCTATCACGGATAAGGCGAAGTCAATTTTTGAGGAACTTATGTTGTCAGTGTTTGGGTGCCGTGAACGCATGTCATTGACTTCCCATTGTTTTACATTGTAAAAAGAGTTTCAGTTTACGCCGGTTTGTCCAGGAATGCATCCCCGGCGTAAATCGAGGTTTACCTGTATTGGAGTTTAGTAGCTTGGGCTACTCTTCGAACATTTACGGTGCACTTTTCATTGGAGCTTGATTTTATAAATAAAGCAGTTGCATCATTTTGTCACAGTGCAGGAGACTTGTAGACCATAGCTGAACTTTCCTCACCACAGATAATTGATGCAGTGCAGTTGAGGTTTCATTGTTCTTCTTTGACAACTTGTTTGTTTCAGGTCCAGGAGGTCCTCCACCAGGACATGGAGGTCCTCCAGTACATGGAGGTCCACCTCAAGGCCCACCTGCTCCTCATGTAAATCCAGCCTTTTTCCAGCAAGGAGGTGGCCCACCACACCAAGGTCCTCCTCATCAGGGTCCACCGCCCCCACATGGTCCACCTCATGGTTATGGGCCACCTCCTACATCTCAGGTAACAGAATTTTGACATCTGAGGTTGGAAGTGAAGGTGTCAAGGTTTGTTATTGATTTTACAGGTGGGTTCAAGTATTTCAGGGGAACTTCTTCAACCCTGAAGATGGAGTCAGTATGTTATTCCAAGACATTGGTACCTACCTGTAAATCCACATGTCACAACCTAGATGACTAACCTGAACTAGTATCATAGTTATTTAATGTTTTATCCACTTTAATGAAGCATAACAGTAATGTTGTTAATTTCTTAGGTCAGTAATATTTAAGGTATAAATATATGAGCGTGTGATGTAAATAGAACAGGGAATCTGTTTATTTTTGATAAGAGGAGGTGCTGATTTGGATTTCCACGTTGTTTAAGAATTCATACTATATATATGCAGGTATGACAATTTGTCCTGTGTTATGACACTATGGAATTCATAGGTAGATACCAACTTTTCATAGAAACATACATGTTGGTATCTGCCTGTGAGTCCACATGGTGCCAAAACCCAGAAAAACATTCATTCTCTTCACTGCTGCAAGAACCTCAAATCTCATTCACATGTTTAATTGGACAGAGCCTATTTTGGAGCATGTGCAAAAAAAGTACTGATATTTTCTACATGGTTTGTTGTGGGGCTGTCATGCATAAAACATGAAGAGGAGAATTGAGGAGGCCATGGACCAGAGAGCCATAGGAGAAGAAGAAGAAGAAGATTTACATAAAAAGATTTTTTTTGTCATGAATTGGCATTAAAAAAATTTACTCTTTAAAGATTAATTTTCATTTGTAGTTTTTTACCTTCTGTGCACTTTCTAGTTGTTCCTATTTCAAATACAAGTGAATTACAAGTAGAAATTATTTTGTTTGATATGTATGTGTTATGGGTGAAAATATAAACAGAAGACTCCTATGTGATGACAGATGCTTAAGCAGCTATATACCTTACGTCTGCGTAGATGTAAATAATTTACTTTCATCTCAGCCACAGTATGGGGCACCACCTCCAGAACATCGCCCTGAAGGGCCACCCCCGCTAAGCGAAGCTGAATTTGAAGAGATAATGGGACGGAATCGAACTGTATCAAGTTCTGCTATTGCACGAGCCGTTTCTGATGCTGCTGCAGGTAATTGTACATCCATCAATTTCTAACATAGGACACAGGAATTCAGTCTTTACATAGTGTGGTATTATTTATTGAAAGATTCTTAAGTTTTTCTATAAGCATTTTAGTTGTATGGTTTTTGGTGTTAGGATGAACGAAATTAGTTGAGAGTTGGGATGAAGAATTTAAATTGTCAAAAATAATTAATTAATTTGTCTAAAAACATGTTTTATTACAAAATTAATTTATCATATTTGTTTTGTAGAAGTTGTGTTAGAAAGTATGTGCATTCCTACACCATATTAAACATTCTTACAGGTGAATATGCAAGTGCTATTGAAACATTGGTGACGGCAATATCTCTGATAAAACAGTCTAAGGTTGCAAATGATGATAGATGCAAGATACTGATAAGTTCACTCCAAGATACACTGCATGGGGTTGAGACAAAAAGCTATGGATCTGCACGTAGAGGCAAGTATTTCACTGGAAGGTTATCTTACTTGTTAGGTTTCTTTCCAAGGTTGAAGAAGATATTTTGCCTCCTGTACAAAAAAAAATTGGTGATAGTTAGGAATATTATAAAACAGGTGAAGTGGTTACGAACTATAGCATGCCGTTCACTGCCTCTTTATTTCTCTCTTTTTTACATGTTTTTGTTTTTTACTCTTTCTAATTTGTAATTTGAACAATGTTGGTTTACTGTTGTAGAACGGTCTCGTTCTCGAGAGCGGGATCGCTCACATCGCCGGCGTAGAGAACGATCTCGCAGCAGAGATCGAGAGTATCGGGAACGGAGTCGAGAGAGAGAGAGGGATAGGGAGAGAGAGAGGGATCGTGACCGCTACTACGCTGATAGTTATCCTAGAGACCGGTCTCGCAGCAGAGAAAGAGAAAGGGAACGTGATTATCGTGAACGTAGTCGTGAAGACAGGTAATTATTGTTTTTAGAATTAAATCATTTGCCTCTTTGTTTGAGATTAATGTCCTCCTTTAAATACATGTAGTTTTCTTTTATTAGATTGACTGTAATTTTCTGAGATTGAAAGAATTGAGGTGGTATTTCAGGGTTTTGTGAGAACATTTTTATGTGCTTGTGAAGTATGAGATGCACTCATAATCTCTTGGTTAGGTGTGGCATGCTTTGTGTTTTCCTTGTGTCCCATTGATTCAGTACCAGTATCTATTCCAGTTCAACACGCCAGGCTGTTCGCCCCAGGGCCAAGTCACCTGAGCCACCTGATACAGCTGCTGTCATGAGCTCCAAGTCCAGGTATGAACCATTGCCCCTATCCCACAATTTTTAGATATGTTTATATTTAAGTTGTACAAAATGTGTCTGTTAGCTGCACCATGTCTGGCTGCTGTGTGTAACAGTTCAAGGACCATTGATTGGAATATCATGCATTTTGATGTGGGGATTTTTTTATATGAAATTTTGTTAACATTTTAACTTTTTTAAAAAATCAGGCAGCAATAAAAGACATTTTACAAAGAAAACCTTATCAAGAATACTTATAATGCTTGCAAAAATTAAAAATCAAAAGACAGAAACAGAACAAAAATGTCAGAATTGTTAACACTGTGCATAAATTTTCTAATTTCTTGATAGTGGTCTCCTTCAGTCACTTCACCCTGAAGATGGAGGCAATACATTCCTCTAAAATGTTGGTAGCCACCTACAAGACCACACAGTGTCATAACATAGAAGACCACAGTCAGCATCTTCACCACTGTGAGAACCTCAAATCTCAGATTTCCTAACTTGTTTTATTTTCACCTGTGCACAGCTTAGTCGTAAATGTTCCCATCAGTCCTTTCCTGCAGTGCAGGAATGTAAAGGCCATATTGGGATTCAACTCATTGCATGTGGAATGCAGTGAGTTTTCTTCCAAATATATTAATTAGTACCAGGAATAAGCACTTTTAAAAATTCATCATGAATAACCTAATGGTCCTACAGAAGTTATATTAGTATTAATGGAAACATTAATTAAGAAAGACAAGGAATTGGTTCTTGAGATTTAAGGGTCTTGGTTTATGGTTTGCATGGCTAATACATCTTTCAGGAATTGTTTATATTTGAAGTGTGTCACATGTGTATTAATACCAAGTAACTTGCCGCGTTAGAATACAATATCTTTTAATTGCTGTTTCAGTTGGTATTAATATAACTTGTAAAACTATTAGTTTGTCCAGATAAGGTTTTTAAAAGTTTGTGTTTAATTTGCAGAAGTCCTAAGTTATTTAGAATATTTATAGGGCATTCAGTTAAATATGTTTTGGTATTAATAATATACAGCATTAGCTGTCTATCCAGAGGAGTGAATGTGTGTGTTGTGATTCCCTGAAACATTCTCTCCAAGAATAAAGCTTTATATATATATATTTTTTTAACAGTAGATGTTTATGTCAGACTGCTATGATTGGCTGATGGTTGAGTGGACATTTTCCCTATTATTCCTTCTTCTAAATTCTGTATATTTTTTACTGTTCCCCTATTTGGGCTGCATATTTAACTTACAACATTTTATGCCAGGAAAAGAGTATGGATCGTGTAGTTACTCCATATATAAAGTTAATTTATTTCTCCTTTGTTTTGTCATGCTGTTTGAAAAACAGTTTGTGGCAGTAGGGGTTATTTGTTTCTGTTTATGTATAGAAACATAGTGGAGAAAATCACTTATAAGTTGGATGCTGAAGGGAAGGTTAATAACACCTATTTTGGGGAAATAGTTTGACAGTGTGATTCTGCTGCCGTGGCATAGGTTAGGGTGTTGAGCCAGGGTTTTCTGATGATAAACCTTGGATTCTGTAGTAGCAGAATACTGAACTGTTGATTCCTGATGGAATTATATATGTGTCAAAAAATAATTATGTGAAACAAAATATATGGTCTGATAACTTTATTGCAGTAACCTGCTTATAACAAAATATAAAACAAAGGGACCAAAAAATTATATTTCTGCTCTGGACAGCTATCCAACAACTCTTATATGTGGGTAAAAATATTAAACAATATGTATCTTAATTTATGATCCATGTCACAAAGATAGTAACACCAGTGAATGTGTTTCTTGTACTGTATAGTACGGATTTCCTACTCTCTTTCATTTTGAAAGGAAGATCATAGTTGGGTGATTAGCACTCGTGTTTAGGAAGGCAATTCCAGGTGTTTAATCCTAGTGCAAAGACCACTGTTCTAGCTTCTTTTTCCCCAAGTAAATTCCAGGATAGTATTGTAAATTGGGCCACTACTGCTTCCTTCCATGCCATTTCTGATTCATTATTAGTCATCCTATCATTCAATCCCCACATTCGAAAGTGGCATCAAATAAATCAAGAAACACAGTTTTATCAATACATAATGACATTTTCAGTTAGCTGTTTTCTGTTAGCCCTTTGTTGTTTATTTTTGTTTCCATTGGTTTTCATCAATTTTTTCTGGGACAGAACAGCTCAACAGTAATGACCAGTGTTTGTTTAACCTAAGTTTATTTCAGACAGTTTTTAACACACATTTTCATTTTCAAGCTCGTTATATTCTAATAGCAATGTAAATGTTGCTTCAGGTACTACTATGATAGAGACCGGGAGCGTGAACGTGAGAGGGATAGAGAACGGGAGACCACCCGACGAGATCCTGAACGCGAGAGAGAGAGGGACAGAGAACGTGAACGTAGGGAGGAAAGAGAGTCCTCTCATCGCAGCTCACGTCACTAATTACCATTCTTTAGACAGTGGGGGCATTGGAGAAAGAGCAACACCACTTCTGGTTCCAGTTTATGTAATTGGAGGTGAATCAGAATGCGTGTAAGTTGTTTCTCTTTATAATGGTGTGAAAAAATGTTCAGATTGCTTCATCTTTGTGTTTCCAGATTATTCTAGTTTGTACCACCTTCATATCTTGAGAATTAGATAGTATATTATATAGGTGTAGTGTGTTTTAAAATAGTGAATTTACAGTAGGAAATGACTATGTAAGTGTTTGCAGGAGTATATTGTTATGGGATGTCATACAAGTCTGAATGATGTGAAATTTAATTTGAGAATTATGTGTTAGGTTCATTAACATTCTGATGTTTTCTTGTACCAATTCACATTTCCCAGTAATATAATTGATGTTTATGTATGTCGTGTATGTATTGACAAAGGCACTGAGATGTAATTTGTTGGGTATTCTCTCTTTTGCTCTCTTTTCATTAAAGCTTCCTTGAAGATAATTATAATCTCCATAAATACTACCCACACAATGTGAATATGAACTCTAAACCAAGTAGCACAACTCATGTCTTTGTAGTGAGTTTTGCTCAGTTTGGATAATTTTATCTTCAGTTTCTTGTGGAATTTATTGACTAAAGAATTGGCATGACCCTACAAAAATTAGAGGATTTACTAGTTTGTCAGTTTTTGAATACTTAATTCATGTTGACCTAATGTTAACGTAAACTTGGAAAGACTGTAGTTGACTGTGAATTGGTTTAATTTCAAAGATAATGCAGTAATGGGGAAACTAGTATATCCAGAACTGTCTGTAAGACTTTATTTAAAGTGGTGTTACCCAATGAAGTCTTGTTGAATGAAGGCAGAATGTGCTCCATACATTATAGTAAGGATTCAGAAAAACAGATTTCTTTAAAATAAATTTATCCAGAATACTGTTCTTATGTTGGCAGATGATGTATAAAGGAGATTAAGGGAAGCATAGGAGATGTCTTATTGGAGAATGTTAACCACCTTGGCAAAAACATTATAGTACAGTAAATTTAAATGTCAGAGTAGTAATTTATGTATAATTCGGCAACACAACACCATATTTCAAGCATCTAAATTTGTACTCCATTTAATGAAACATATCTAAACAAAGTGAGATTTTAGATTCTTACAGTAATGTGTATGAAGATGGATGTCTTTCGTAATGTTCCGCCACATAATGTGATGGGTAGATGCACTAAGCCTCTTTGTATGTACCAGACTACATAATGCACCATTTCAGACAGCCATCTTCATATCTGAGCAAGTTGTGTCATTTGGATTTATACTTTAAGTACATTGTAGAACATCGGAGACCAGTGAGATGTGGTATTTGGGAGCATATTTGTGTCGGGAAATATTGATTCATGAAACTATGTTGCTAGATAGTACTAGTGTAGGTTGCTTCAGTTGAATCTGTCATCAAGTCTGCAGTATTTCTCAACATTGTGAAGATTATCAGGGAAGATTGTAAAGCAAGAGGATTGCATCCATCAAGGAATGGAAGAGAAGATTGTATTGAAGATTGGCTGCAGAAGTTAGTTGTAACACAGTAATTTCTTTGCAAAATGTATTCATAATGTATATGTAGCATGTAGTCATTGCATTTTTTATCTTATAATAAGGGAAGGGTGAACAGATGTGAACAAGAATGTTACATAGGCTTGAGAGGCGGGAAGTACCCCAGAAACATGCTTCAAGCAAGCTATAGGTATGTATTTTCAATAACATTCTTGTAGGATCTGATTTTTTAAAATTTAAATTGAATTCTTATCCTCTACTTTATACATGTTAACTCCTATACTTATTGAGTGAATTGATTATTCATCTTCATTCGTTTGTGTTTATTCATTTACAGCAAGTTAAAAAGAATGGAATATGGTGGTTATAGTTTGATATTCCAATTCAACGTTGTGGTGTTATGCAGGCTAATTTGGTATTGATTGTAAAGTTGGAATAACAGTAAACTGAGAGCCCAAAAAGAAGGGTTTCATATTTAACCCTATTACTGCTAAGCCTCTTTTGATGTGCTGTGGAAGAATTTCCATACTGTTGGTCTGTGCCTAAAGTATGGAGTGTTGAAAATTGTATTTTTTATGGTTTGGCTGTCTCAAGCAAATATGATTTACATAAAGCAGACAACCTGTCTATTTGGCTCATGTGGTTCTCTGTTAGAAAAGGGTATCTATCCAAAACGGTCTACAGCGAGTGGTGTTATTACACTGAAGTCTGTGAGTCTTATTGTTTACAGGTCAAAGTTTGACAGGAATTTGACTTATGATCGTAATCAAATTAAGTTGTAGTTGACATGACATCATAAGTTTTCTTTCTTTCTGCTTAGGAATGGATTAGACATTCATAAATAATATCTCACATTTGAATATTAAATACAGAATGTCAGGACGTGATATTTATTTATACAAAATATGAATTTTGTTGTTTTCAGTTCCAAATGAAATAATTTTAAATACATTAAGTAGTGGTGGTTTCATGCATAGTTGACTTCCTTGTTACATGAGTAATTGTCGTTTTGGCAGCCTACACTTGGTATAGTTATTATGGGTTTGTTTTTATTGTATTTTATATTCACAGAAACTTGGATCTGTAAAGAGACAAAATATTTGGAAATACAAGACTAGTTCATATAAATTGAATCTATTTTTCAGTACATAACCCTTTGCCATGCTATTCAAATCTAGGTGCCCGCTGTGGTAGCCCAATTGATTAAGTACTCTTTCAATCTGTATTACATTGAGAATGGCGGTAGAGCGAACATTTACTGCTGTGTGCAGCATGGCAGAGGATTAGTTGGAAAGTTTTGTCCTTAGCAGAAACATTGTATTTGCAATCATAGAAACATTTTCTATGTTAGCGCAAAGTCTGAATTAACATGCCATGACAAAATTTGTCTGTTACACAAATTCCAGCAAGTTGTGTGTATGCTGTACAGTGAAATAATAATATTGTTACCATATTTTATGGTTGCATAATCAATTAATAATTACAGTTACTTTTTGAAATTAATTCACGTCAGATAATGGTGATAAAGAGTACAGAACATTATTGCTGTTTTATGCAGTAGGTGATAAGTAAACATATGGTTTTAGTTACTCCACTCTGCTCTCATGAACTTTAAAACTGACCACAAGAATAAGAATGCCCATGTTGGAATATAATGTTACTAAGTGTCTGCAGAGGATGGTTTTTTTACGTATGACATACAATAAATCTAGTGCATCAATACTGTGTTCTTTGCTTGTATTGTCACTGTTGTACTTATTAAAAATATAAAATATCTAGTGCCATTTCTATGGAATTAGTCTGTAGTCAGTATTAGTGTTCCAATTTCATATTTACTGATGAAGTATGTTTCCCTTCTATTTAAATATCAAGGCGCCTTGTGTAAGATGGACTGCTTTTGTTGTGGTCATTGTTCTTCCCAATCTGTTTGGCTGTTCTTGTCAAGCCAGATGTTACTATCCTGCAAGTATTAACTTGCGATTCCATCTGGCATTTCTTCACATACCTTTTTGTGGATTAAAAATAGAAGCAATAATTTTTTATATCCGTGTTTGCGTAAAACAGGTATTTAAATATTAGAAATGATAAACAGTATATTTGTAATTCAATGTTTCTCACAATTTACAAACTGTCAGCAATTACATTCTTTCCCATTCTCCCATGTCGTCATGACTGCAGATAATATTGATGGATGGTTTTTTTATATAGAGTATTATTTAATAACTGCAGTGTCTTAGAGTACATGACATCAGATTAATATCACTAAGTTATCAAAGGCACATGATTAATGACTGAAAACCAAGCAAATGTAAATGTTCTTTCATCCTAGCTGAAGTACATGTATATTCATGTAAGATTTGAGGTTTTCACAGCGGTGAGTATGAAGATTTCTGTCTTCTGGGTTGTTGCGCTGTGTAGTCTGGTCGATGTTAACCAACGTTTCAGAGGTCATACTGCCTCCGTTATCAGGGTGATGATGATGGAGGCAGTATGACCTCTGAAATGTTGGTTAACATCGACCAGACTGCACAGCGCAACAACCCAGAAGACAGAAATCTTCATGTATATTCATTCTTATCAAAGGGCTAAAGCATGGCATTATCTCACAGTCAGAATAGTGTTGTCACTAGATAAATCTTTTTTTCTCTCTCTTTTTAAGTTTTGTATTTGGAAAGCAGTTATTATTTTTAATAGAATACATTTCGTATATACTTCTCATAGTTCTGGCTTAGATGCATACAACACCAAAAGTAATCATCTAATTATAATTGGAACTTTGTATATATACTGTAAGGTAACAGTTGTCCTGTTGATGTCTGTGAGACATAATATTCTAAAACTCATCAAGTCTGAATTTTGTGGTTTTATTAGGTCTGTTATAGTATACTTTTGCATAAAAATTTGTTCACATGCTTTTGACAAAACAAGAATTGATGCCTGTAATTCTTGCATACGATTGTATCTTTGAGAAGAAATTAGTCTCTCTTCTAAGAGGATTTTAATAGAAATGGAGTCTGGACATTTAAATGTATAAGAACAGCCTGAAAGGTACAAATCTTGCATATAAATTAGTCTCACTATGAAATGTATGCACTGCCATGTGCTCAACTAGGTATCTTGCTCACTTCGGAACATAAATGTAACGAACATACATGAAGTAATATCAATCCTTTCAACCCTTTGCGGTTCAATGGTAATCCACAATACAGGTTTGCATGTTGAATTCTGTTTTGTGTTGAACCGCAAAGAGTTAAATATTGCATGAATTATTGATACAGAAATGCACAAAGTGCAGTTTAGAAACAGAATTGGTGTGCACTCACTCTCAGGTATCTTTATGTTAATATGTAATTTTATAGCATTCTGTGCCACAGATATAACAGTGTCCTGTGATAGTTTTCAGCAAGCAAGAAATAGATATAATTTTCTTCTCCACTCCCCAAATAAGTCAGAATAGCATGTTTAGTGGAAAGTCGTGTTAATTTGAAATTCAAAGTATCATAAACCATAGTTTCCAACATTTTCTTTTATTTCTGAACAGTGTGTTTCCTCCGAAAGAAGAGGTAGGTAAATTCTCAGTGTTAATGAACTTCCTTATCTTTACAATGACCTTATGCTTCATAAGAGGGCTATAAATATTTAAGTCGTGACTGAAGTTTAGACAGTTTTCAATCTAGATTATCATCAGCCTTCTTGGATGTAGGCCTAGTTAAAATGTTTTAGGTATTAAAAATATGCCTTTCCACCTGTTTTTGAGGTCATCCTAACCATCTTCCGGTTCAATATTATTTTGAAGGGATATTATCAAACATGCTCTTTTCCAATATCTGTTAATGATGTTTATAAAATCTGTAGCCCGTAAAATATGTAATTATGTATATTTGTTTTGTATTTAAAAGGAGTTAACCCACTGCTCATATTCTCTTAAGTTCTGTGTATGACATAAGCTTTACTACCATAAGATTATATTGGTGTAGGAAGTGTGTTTCTAAATTTGAATTCCTGCATGTCAAGACTGATGATGGTTTAAAAATGTTGTGGTTTTGATGTAGCTGTGTGGTTCTATGTTCATACATTTACTGCTTTGAAACAGATTAAAGTTTAGATAATTAAATGTATCTATTTAAACAAACTACTGACTTTGCAAGCATCAGAAAATTGGAGACACCGAAGGTTCACACAGCTCCATTTATAAAGATGGTACTTAACTTGGTCTTCATACAGTTGAAGGAACAGTTATATTCTTCCATCGCTTTTGATTGATTATAAACCCAAAAGTGGACCTGCTTACTGAACCTTCTTTACTATTCTTCCAGGTAACTCATCAGATATTAGTAAAACTTGCAGTCAATTTAAAAACAATTGTTGAAGACATGCAACAACTTTGGAATAGCTGATACTTTGAATTATCTGATAAGAAATTAATAAGGCTTCTGCTTGTGTCGATTTCTCTCATAAGGCTTATTATGTAATATTTATGTTATGTGTTGATTTTTGATCCTAGTACATTTTAATGCAAGTGGACTTACTTGGGGTGTAAGAAATATGCAATGCAAATTTATGCAACTTGGACACATTTTATCTGCAATTTGAAAACATGTGAACATCAGGACACATCAACTTTTGAATTGCTCAAGTAACATTAGAAATGTGAGGAAGCAACAGCTGGAGTTGTAATCTCTGTGAAGTGATTCCAGAGCAGAGGAATGCTTTGTTTGTGAGAATCTATACTTAATGTTTTGATGAACCTTTACTTTTCAAAACATTTCTGTGTGTTGAAAAGAAAGCAACTAAACGTTGTCGATAGACATGTCCTTTATCGTTTATAAATAATATGAAGTCTTGAGGATGATGCAGTGCGGGTAAATAGGACAGCTGTGGATAAACAGGTTAAAAGCAGCTCATGGTGTGTAGGTACATCATCTTCAACTTCTGCTGTTTTTGTTTAAACATGGGGACCTTCATGTTAAACCAAGCAAATGCATGATACTCTCACAGAAATTAAGCATGGGGGTGAAGTATTATGTACAGAATTTGTTTCTGTAGCATAGTGTTCAGTCCAGACTCACATCAAAGTGTGTATATGTAAGTAATTTATCATTTGTTTATAGAGCCTTGAAAGATATAAGATTCTTGATATAAATTTAATATTTAAACATGATGAAATTGAATCTACTAAGAAAATTCCAACAAGCATTCAGAAATTCAAAGGAAATGCCGTGAAATTTGGTTTTTAAGTCTAACAGTTTGGATAAATGTTCTCATTATGCCTAGAACTGAATTTCTGAATATTTATTGTACATAATTCTTGTAAAAAGAAAGGAGGCTTCAAACTTATATTACATTAAGGAACCTTTGAGTAAAAAGAATCTGCTGCTATGTTGACATTGTGGTTTCCGAGTGCATGGTGAGTTGAGAAGTATCAGTAGAATGAGAATCTCATTATTAAGTATTGGCATTTATACACCAATAGCTACTTAACAGCTTTAATATTTAAACATTTTATTGAAAGGTGCAAAGGTGAGATGTGGAAACTGTTAAGGTTGCATTAATATTGAAGTAAGAGGGAAGGTATATCTAAAAAATATGCTGTCTATGGTTTGTCTCCAATAATAATAAGTTCTGATAAGTAATAGCTCAGAATTGAAGGATGATATTTAAAAGTTATAAGGGGTGGCAAACGAGTGAAACTGCTTGAGAATGATCTGACGCTTCTTGATCGTTATTCGCAAGGCGTATATGTGCAGTGCACAATTACATTTCCAGCTAAACTGATAGTGCATCATTGAATGTAACAAAAATTGTTTGTATCGCAGCTGTAGCAGTTGTTTTATTGCAAACATATTTTTACAAAGTGGTATCAATGACAAACATTCTGGCTGCCTCATATTTCATGTATGTTTGTATATTGGCAGTTATTACCAAGAAAGTAATTAGAAGTGTACTGTATCAATCAGAAAAAAGTTGCACCCTGTAAAGGGAACGTTTTTAGCCACCACTTGGTACAAAGAACTGTGCTAAGAGTAGCACATTAATGTAGCTTGCACAGGTGTTCATGAAGAAATGGTATTGCTCAAACCATAGTTCCTTTAGGCACTCTGTGGCTAGTTGCAATGATGTGTTTTTGATTGTGCTTAAATTCATGTAAATCTGGTGGCAGATTTTATTTTTAAGTTTCTACGTTCATTACAATTTTTGTTTGATTTTTAAAAAGTCATTAAGAAAATGAAGATATAACAACATTTATATTTCTATATTCCCAGGCATATGCTCAAGATGTTTAAACAATAGTTGCGGAATGATGTGGTATTCATTGCCTACAAACGATATAGTTGCTGGAAGTTTAGTAATGCGGTTTTGTTCATACTCCTTTTAATCTATCACTGGGCATCAGCTCATTATGTAATTTAATTATTTTTGCACTACATACAAATTTCACCAAAATAATAGAATATTCCTAAGTAAAATGTCTTTAGTTCATGAAAATGGAAATTCAGTACACAAAATATAAATTTTGTGGCAGCAGATTAAAAAATAATTAAGCATGCTAGTACACACAATGCACAGTGCATGAATAATGGTTATATTGATTTTATATTGTGGAACATATCTTTAATATTTTTATTTTAAATAGATGAATGATGAGTGATGACATGATACTGTCTTTATCACAGTATGTGTTGCCCAGATGTTTTGAGGCTGGATACATAACATATTCTTGAAGTGTAAAGAATCTGATGCTGTGCAAAATAGCCCCCTTATTAGCTATACACTTTTCTTAGTGGATTCCATATTATTGTAAGTCCTGTTTTATAATGTTCTTTATAGACTTGTAGTTTTTATTCTATTTCAACCACTGATTCAAAGGTTTCAGTTTATGGGTCAAATTGGGACAAATGTGGTAGTGGTTGTAAGTTAGAGATATGAAACTTTACTCCCCTCTTGAGAGAGAACTGTACATTGATGCATGGTATATAGAGAATGCATTGATGTATCTGAGATTTCAGGTTCTCACATGGTGAAGATGTCAGTATTCATCTTCTAGGTTGTAATTTTGTGTGGACTTGTAGACCAAGTTTGTCGATTCATTGGTGTATTGAAGATTAGTTTCTTTCTGCAAACTATGTACGATATATCACTACGTCCGAGTAGAATTCATGTTTTATGATTTAATCGTACTGAAAGACACATCATTCATTACCTATTTCAGATTTGTATATGTTCTTTGCATGATGCCTAAAATGAATGTATAATGGGAAGAGCACGTCTTTGTCTGTCTGTCTACATGTGTTACCTTCAGAGTTGCTTAGTGGATTTCCATTACAGTTAGTATTAAGTTTACGCTAAAGTTGTTGAACAAATTTTGCTTTGGTTATGTTGATTTTTAGAAACAGCTTGTTGTACCACAGATTGGTATGCATCATAAAAAAGATATTTCCTTAAGCTGTACAACTTTTACTTTAAGCGTTTTTTATGCAATGAACAGTTAACAAAATATGTTTGAAGTTAATTACTGAATACTCAGAGCAATTAGCTTTCCATCAGTAGGTTTATATCTTGCTCCAAGCAGGAACATCAAGTTTCTGCCATAACTTTCACATATTTATGTTTCGGTATAAAGATAGAGAATGTTTTGTGTTGGCAGAGGTTTTTATGTGGCACTGGGATGGAGGCATAAGTAAAGCTGGCGGAATCGAATTATGAGATATGTAAATGAGCTCTTAAGCAATCACATACTATAGTACAATTTTTTCCTTGACAAATTTGTATTGTGGTTGATTGTATCTTAATGACCAGAGGAGTTTGAATATGTTTATAATTTTTTTCTGTTACATGGTGTTAGCTGTAGGTTTTTTAATTCTTGTCATTTGCTAGACATTAGAGGAGGCAGTTCATGTTGTAAAATTGACAAGAAATTGCTACTGTGATTGTGGTGAATTTCCATATATGTTCAAGTGGTAATTTATATTTATGGAAGCAGCAAATATTCATGGTGTATGCTGCAAGAGGAAAAAATGCATTCTCTTTAATCAATATTACATTAAGCTGTGTAATTTTTCATAGTATTGGAGGAGGGGCTGCAGTTGCATGAGATAACACCAGTAGATTGATTTTATTCATACAGGTACTTCAGTGCTAAACGTGGGCTGAAAATCTTGTATCATGTTTTATATTCTCATATTGTTAGGATGTTGCAATTCATGGACCAGTTTCTATGTTAACCATTCATTGCAGGATAATTTTTCATTGAATGCCTTGTGTGTGATAAGACTTTAAATTAATATCCTGAACCAAAATTTCTTTCCTGATATATTTTGCTCACAGGTTACATGTCTGGGGTCTGTAAAACAAATAGAAACTAAAGATTTGTAAGGGAGTGTAAAACACTTTTCTCCTCACTGAAATGTTGAAAAAGGGGCACTGTTAGTAATACTTTGATTTTATACCAGGTATAATAAATTCATATGAAGTTTTTTCAGTCCCTTTTGAGCAGTTACAGATATTTTATAACACTGAAAAGGAAATAGGCTAGGAGAAATGTGGAAGGTAAGGAAAGAAAACGTACATATTGAACCACACCAGTAGTGATGCTCAGTACTCATACTCAGGCTTGGAGAAAGAAATGTTATTAACTTAGAATTGTTTCCTTGCCTGGTTGCAGTGGTTATGCAGAAGCTTTGATTTGTGTGGCAAGTTTTTTAGCCTGGTGTTTTGTTTCCCATTCAGATGCTTGTGTTAGATTGCCAACTTGTCGAAGAGACATGTCTTAGAATTTGTTCCTGCATTTTCCACCTTGAAATATATTATATCATCCACCTCATATTCTTCAACTTTTTGGAGTGGAAAGAAAATGAACCCCTCAGTAATTAAATTTCAAAGAAAATTATTAGTAGTATATAAAGTTTCTCATAAACAGGAGGAAAGTAGAACAAGATTTGCTGACTAACCTGTGTTGAGCATGTAGTACTCACATCATTGTTCTCTTCTTTTATTAAATGACTGATTGGGGAAATATTTTCCATAGTTTTTTTTTGATCTGGCTCTTTTAGTATATTTATCTAGTAGCTCTTCCCTCCACTACTGTTACAGATTTAAGAAGTGTGGGTACGAAGTTGTAATTTTTGTCATCTTGCAGCATATGTACATAATGGTTTGCTTGTACTTTGTACATTTGTATCCATATGGTGGATGGTTCATGGATCATTTGTCACATTGTTAGTGATAACTAATGAGTACTTGTCTAGTTTCTTACATGGTTCTTTTTTATTGGCTTCTACTTGCCAATAAATTAAAATCATTGAAGAGATGTTTTATTTCCAGAATTTGCAGTACTTCCAAACAGTCATCCACATAGTACCCTGTATTTCTCTGCAGCAGGTGTGTTGGTGGAAAGGTGAGTTGTTGGTGTAAGTATATGAAAAGCTTTTCTTTTTAGTACTTGGTATTTATTCATAGTGCTGTAACAATGTATTATTCACGCCTCATTTAATAAATCTCTTATGTACATGAATATATACTTCTGCTTATTATGTAAATATATATGATGAATTTAAATTAAGTACACATTTCAGATGCTGGACATGTTCATGTTGGGTGAAAAGTGGGGAGTACCTATTCAGAGATAGCTTTTTCTAATGGTATATTCCAATATCCTATTGCTGGATGTATGGAAATACATATGTTCTGTCTGTCAGACAACTGATTTCATAAAAACAATGACACAAGGTTATAATGTCAAGCAGACAGCTGAGTAGGTATTCCTACCTTTTTGCTTGAATACAGTAACAGGTCCCATTTCTAAAATAGTGGCACTTCACAATACAAGTTCTTGTACTAATTGTTATACACCATCATCAACCCTGTACTATTGACTAGTTATTTGTAATATATTTTAACTTTTGGAACCCTACTCATTCGTAAATAGTTTGATAACATTAACAGTTTGACTTCAAAATGCCTGTGAGATTGAATGTCCTAGTATATTATTGTCTAGAGTCATTGCTTGATCACTTTTGAACTCTTGTAAAGTGACAGCAGGCTGATTTTTGGAGTATGTTGTGAGAGTTGCTGTCTATGATATTTATCATAACTGCAGCTGTCTCAATGCCAATGGTATATCTACTTTGAGCATTTTGGATGTGTGAGGTGGTGTCTCCATTCAGAATAGCTTGCACAGCAGCCCCATATGCCATAGCCTCATCAGACTCAGCTGTTTCCCCACAGCGGTTTTATTTTTTAATTTTTAGGTCTCGTTTTAGCTATATGGATGTTGGTACTTTTAAGCGAAATGAGATTTTCAGGTTTTCAAAAACGGCGATTATGACGTGCACTGTTTTCTGGGATGTTGGGTCTTGTATCAACGTTAAGGCGAGCTTATTGCCTCATCGCTGTTGATAGAGGCGGTAGGCACCTCTGAAAAAAAACGGTAAATTTGTACTAGAGTACATGATGTAAAGATGCCAGCCATGTTTGTAACGTTGAATTGCACAAGCTTCATGTTGGTATTAATCTGCGATAATAAGTTTGAACAGCCTCGCTTCTGTGCTCAGAGGTGATACACGAGAGCTTGACGTTTGGTATGCTTGGAGGTATTTGTGATTATGATGTGGTGTTTGAGTTAAGAAGGTGAAGTTGGGGTGGTATAGTTTAAGATATTTGCATTATCTTAATTGTAAAACTTAAAGAAAATATGTCAGGAGAAGAGATCAGCACAGAGAAGAAATGTTGTGTTAGACAAGAGGCGATTGATACACTGAATGTAAGGAAAGTGCAGCATCTCAGTTGACAGTATTGTAAATACAGGAAGGTGTATAATAGCTTAGAATATTTTTATATTTCGTAGATCCTCATAACACTAAGCCAAGGATGTGGAGTATGTTGTAATATAAATAAAACTAACACAATCATTAATACCGCAACAGTTATGTTATTCCATAATTACAATCCGTTAACACTATCGGTGAAGTTACCAAGTCTAGTCACGTCTGTTTAGTACTTGACAGTTGCGTTAATTTTTTGTATCTCCAAGTATTGGTTTCTTTACCGTCTTAACAGTCCCATAAATGAGCTATTTATAAACCTGTTATCTAACCATATAGAATTTGCCACTACAGGAAGCTTAATTGTAGTATGGTGTATTTTTTGTCCTCATTTGGAATCACTATTGAAACTTGTGTTCTTTTTTACAGGAAAAATTAAATGAACTCTACATATATCGAGATCATTATTTTGAAAGACATTCTTTGGATAAAGCAGGCCAAAAGAATGATGATGTGGAAAATGAAATGAAAAATACATTGAATTGTTTTGAAAGTTTGAAAGGCATGTATGGTTAGTCTTTTGGTTGTTCATAAAATGGGTTCTGAGAACTTTTTGTCTTTAAGATAAATTGCCTTTTAAGTTTATAATAGTTTAAAATTTCAGAAAGTGCTGAGCAAGAGAATAGAACCATGTACCTATACCTAAAAGGCCGGGCTCTAAATGTGATGCCTCAGCACTCAAAAGAGGCTGAAGAAGTGTTGTCTCGTGCTGTTAAACTGGATCCTAAGCTTGTAGAGGCATGGAATGAGCTTGGTGAATGTTATTGGAAGAAAGATAACTTTGAAGAAGCCAAAAACTGTTTTTCTGGAGCTTTACTTCATGTATGCAACCCATGTCTAATAAAAATGTATTTTACTATAAAATTAGTAATTTAAGTAATAAGGTTCCGCATTATTGAATGACCTCTATTCTCATACGTCCTTTAAAGTACTGAGTATTTGAAGGCCTTTTCAAAAGGTTAAGAAATTAAGATTCTTGTTATGTATACTCATAGGTGTTTGTATGTCTCATTTTCTTTCCTGCTAAAGAAGAACTTGTATTTTTCACTTTAAGAGACTTCTTGCATGCAGTTCATTCAATGCCATCAACTCTAAACAGTAGTTGACAAGACCATCTTATTTTACTTGTATTTGTTAAGCTTGTTACCTTTGATAAGTACGTGACAGTTATGAATTCTTATGTTCCTACATTACTTTCAGAGATGGAGCATTTTAAAAAAAAATTTATATCTTAAATTGCTGAAACATTTCTGGCCCTAATCATGATGGGAAGTTTATTCATGTGCCAGTTTAAAGCTTTTAAATGGACATTCCATTTGCTATGCCTTGGGTAACTATTTTACTTTCATTTTAACCATTATTATATGAGACTAGGAGATTTAAACTCCTGTACTGGGGCTGCTGGGCAACTTTTGTTAGCAAAAGTACAAAATTAAAATATAGCAGCTTGTTACTTAGTCAGACATGGAAATTAAATATTTGTCAGAAAGCTATGTTGAGTTGACCTGGGATGACCTAGCCTCCTATTCATGTTATCAGCATATTCCACTTAATTTATCCCACATGGGCTCAAATATTTTCCTTACCACTGTGTGTTAAATTGACTGTAAGTATGTTTTTCCTTTAGAACAAGAAGTTATATTTCATAAGCACAGAAAGTGGACAAAGTAATTGTCTTAGTATCCTATGATTCTGATGGCAGATGTGATATTAACAGTTCTTTAACTTGGTGAAACACATTTCCTGAATTAAGACACCATATTTAATTATTCATAGTGGTGAATTTATAGTTTGATTCTTTGTATAAACGATGGTGTCAACATAAATTAGCTTTCGTAACTTAAGGTATTTTAAAAATCTTACAAACTCTTGTGTATGCAGGCGAGGAACAAGGTCTCACTTCGAAACTTGTCAATGATTCTGCGACAAGAGAAAGTAGCATCAGCGCAGCAGCGTTCTGACAATATTGAGAAAGGTGTGGCATATGCTAAAGAGGCGGTACAACTTGATCCTAATGATGGCACTTCATGGGCTGTGCTTGGCAATGCATATCTGTCATCCTTCTTCACACTGTCACAGAATCCTCAAGTGCTTAAGTCATGCATTTCTGCATATCAGCAAGCGGTGAGTTATATTAAGAAGCCATGTGACTAGCTGTAAACTGAATAGCTGTGGTATTCCTTTTGCATCTTTCCACCAGTTTCAGTTCCTCTGTCTGATACGAAGTTGTGACTTACTGTACTTTTCACAGGTTTAAAAACTATGTTACTCTCTCCCAATACAATGTTCTTAATTCTGATTTTAGTGATGGTATGTTTTCTTTCACAGGAGAAGGATATTGTGGCTCGCAGCAACCCTGATCTGCACTATAACAAAGCAATTGTGAGTGTCAAGAAAACTGTCATATATGCTGCAGAAATTATTCAGATATATAGTTCATGTTATTACTAAACATAGAAAATATTAATTTACAATATGAATGTAATTCCTTGTTTCCCCGTTAAATAGTTAAGGGCTAGTACATACATCAACAAACGTTTGCAAACAGTTTGCATACAAGTGTTGTCCATGTTTGCAAACTGCCTGCAGGAAAAATATTTGATTTATTGTATTTTTAATACGTAAATAATGTTACTATCAGTTATAAAGTTTTTGTTTTGTTAAAAGGCTTTGAAATATGAAGAAGAGTATGAACTGGCACTCGAGTCCTTCTCACGTGCCCAGGCCCTAGATCCAACATGGGAAGCCCCAAAGCAGAAGGAGAAGCAACTGGTCAAATATTTGGATAGTGTTCAGGAACTTTTGTCCCTGAAAGGGAAACTGAAAGGAAAAAAGTTACAACAGATGGTGCAGGTAAGATCTGGTCATGTTTCAAGCTTATTTTTTAAGCCATTGTTAGTAAGGAGAAAGAACAAAATCTTTTATTTCATATAAATTGATTTTACTCATGCACAACACTGTGTTAATTTGAGTTTCCAGTGCCTAATGGTCTAAGGGTAAGGTAAGTCCCACCATCAAAGTCTGGGTGTGCCAAAAATTATATAATAAAGGTAGAGAAATATAAAATCTTTGCAATAATGGGGTATCACTGAAACCAAAGCATGAAGAAGAATTTTATATATTTACTGCTTGTTTTGTTGCAGTCTATAGAACCAAGGCAGTTGGGACCATATGGTGGAGGGTCCTACACTACCAGAAACGAGACTGTTCAGTTGGAGCCCATCATCTTGAAAAAGCTACATTCGGGAATTAACCTCGAGAAAGTCGTTCTTGGAAAAGTAGTATGCAGTGTGCATAATGATGATGCTGTACCATTGTAAGTATGTGTATCTGGTCATTTGACCTTTGACTTTCTATTATTAAGCTATATGTTACAGTGTTTTTACACTGTAGAGCATGTTTGTGGTAAAAAAAATTCCCACTGAACTTCATGCAGGGATACAAGGTGAATGGGGCACCACTAAGTGTCATGGCATGACGTTAGTTACGTACTTTTGGGAGCTTGAAGAGTTTCATGCTGCCATGAGCTTTCATGGCATGCAATTTGTGTACAGGAACAACTTCTCCATTATCACTTCAGTTATTAGAGATTTCATTTTACAAAAATTCTCATCTTCGCGGATTAGACAATTTAATACCAGTCCCATCCTTAGAATATTTTGTAGGATTTCCTAGGTCTTCCACTTATTCTTAGCCGCTGTCCTACGTGAGCGATTAAATGTGAGCAGTGTGAGTTGCGCGGGTGGAGCGGAAATATCAAACTGGTTTGTGTGGCGCTGTCCTAGGTTCCAGCGAAGCCGTCAGGAGAGGGAAGCGGCCAAAGACCGAGATCAAATATTTTAATATTTTCGCGCGAGTTGCTGCGCTGGCCAGTAAGGCGCATGCTCAAGAAAGCTCTGACCGTGCAGTACACAGAAGGCACATGGGCGGGAAGGCCGTGTGCTTCTGTTGCAGTCTCTCATGTAGGACACAACAGGCGATTCCCCACTTCATATGACACCCCATGCTGCTTATGCAGCTCGGGTAGCTCGCTTGTTATCGCTTACGTAGGACATTGCCTTAGCTTTGTGAATTTTTTATTCCCTTTATTTTCTACCACCTGTCTTTGCCCATTAAATCTATATGTTGTTCGAGGCTTTTGCTGTACTTGCATGTAGTAATTTTTCAGTTGATCTTGAGTTTCTCTGAAATTTCAGTCAATTCATAGTTTGGGAATGTATGAAGCTGTGACTTGGTGCTTATGCACAGAGATAAGGCAATTGTTTGTTTGTTTGTTAGTGTTTAATTATTTACTTAATTTTTCTCACTTCATAAATGTACTTTGTTCTTTTGAGTTTGTTCTGTGAGGTTGAACTGCAGGAACGTGAATGTTTATTAAGTCATACTCTGTGGAATGAAGTGCGTTTTCTCTCTTCTGCAGCACATTCTGTCTGGTTGATAAAGAAGAAACCTGTATGGCTGTGACAGTTTACAATCTTGCACAAGGGAAGGGTGTCATCATTGGTGATTCAGTGGCCATACCAGAGCCTTACCTCACCGAAGTTCACTTCAAGTACAAACAAAAGGTGAGAAGTAGATGGATTTTTAATATTGGCGATTATAGTTTTGAGCATTGTCCATTTTGTGAGTTGGCCGCTTCTTTCTTCAGGTGATTGGTCAATATTGCACTGATTTTTTTTAATAAGTAACAACTCTCATACTGTGAAAAAGAGAACTTACTTTTAATATAAAAGTTGAAATATTATAAATCTGTAGTTATTAATTTAAATTACTTCAAGTAGGTGACAGCTGCACTGATATGTTAGTGATTTGAGAATTAGCTTGTACCGCGGACATTGCAGCACAGTGAATCGTCCAACTATTGTCACAAACTTAAGTTAGAATAATTACAAAGATGCTAGTGTTTGGATGTTACCTTTATAAGGTGCAAATCCTTCGTACAGAGAGGGCTTATCTTCTTGTGTATGCATCAGTCATCTCTTCTCTGAAATTGTCAAACGAGAATGATGTCCATGTTTTTCTTTCCTTGTCCATCCTACATATTCAACCCTCATTCTTGGTGATTTAATTATCATAATTTTATGTTAGGACTTTAAATTATTAAATTATTATGCCGGCCGCAGTGGCCACGCGGGCTGAGGCACGGACCTCGTGCGCCTGGCCGCTGGGACCGTGGGTTCGAGTCCCACTCGAGGCATGGATGTTTGTCCGCGTCTCTCTGTGTTTGTGTAGGTAGAGGCCTCGCGTCGGGCCGATCACTCATCCAAGGAGTCCTACCATTGTCCAAATAGATCAATCAAATAAATAAAAACCTCGACACCTACGGGTAAAAGAGGATGAGAGAAAGAGACTTTAAATTGTTGAACTCTTTATGTAGTATCCTTCACTCTCCCAATATTTATCATTCTCTCCAAATATTTTCCTTATTTTTTGTTCTCACATCATTTCAATTGCTAATCTTCTGTCAGAGTGAGGAACCAGAATATTCATTAATAGATTATTGTGACTTCCCAGGAATGGAATTTTTACTCTTTGCGGGTGGAAAGTCCAGTGGTGCTTGTGGTAAATGGTCGCAAAGTTGGACGAGATCAACAAGCCAGTGCGCAGCTGTCAACATTTAAGAGAACTGAATGAAATCGTTGTTGATGTCACATTTGTCATCTCTTGCTGTCTGTCAAATTAACAGTAACACACACTTCATAGTAACATGGGGGTAATTCAGCACATGAATCTGGGTGTCATATGATAAGCTTTCAATCCTGCAATTGCCATTTGATTGATTGTACAGTGTGGTGAGTTCCATGAAGTTGTGGTTTCCAGTGGACTAATTCTACTGTCCTCCGAGGAAAAGTATGTATGTGTAAGAGGGCACTCATGACCCATTTGAAGGTAGGATCTCATCATTCATCTGGAGATGCTGAGAGAAGGTGACCAAAGTCTCTTCAGAATAACCATTAACACAACTGAGATTGGAACAGGTACCCCTCAAGTCCAAAAGAAACACAAAACTGCTCAACTTTGTGTGTTTACGTATTACTTTATCTGTGATTTTTAAAGCAAAGGTGTCTGTTGTCCGTAACAATTTTTGTTAAGTTGTTCTTCCATCCTCAGGACTAGTTATTCCCTCAGACGTGTCCTCAAATTGTACTTTTTCAAAAAGAAAATGGTAAAATATCAAGATAGAACATTGACAGGAAAAGTCAAAACACAACAGAAATTTAATGTTTTTTATACAGGTTGGGGTCCGGAGTGGCCGCGCGGTCTGAGGCGTGGGCCTTGTGCCGCTCGGTCGCTGGGACCGTGGGTACGAATCCCTCTCAAGCCATGGATGTTTGTCCGCGGTTTTCTGTGTTGTGTTGTCCTGTGTACAGGTAGAGGCCTTGCGACGGGTCGATCCCTCGTCCAAGGAGTCCTACCGAATGTCTATAGATCGAGCCAACGAAAAAGTTGGGACCCGCAGTGCTCAGGCACTTGAAGAACGGGTCGTTCCCACTATCCAGTTATACAGATTGGATAAGATTTGAGTTTTAGTTGTGTACTTGGGTTAAGCTGTGAAAATGTCATCTCACAGGAGAAGGTATTAACATGTGAATGGATGGGCAAACTCACATTGGAGTAGATAATAGATACTCATTTATTATTTTAAAATGTGACAGGATTCTGGTGATGGTTTATTGCCGTAATCCCAAACTGTCTAGCTAAAGAATTTTTTTATAGAATTAATAAAATTATGTTCTTCATTTATTTTCCAGTACTTGTGAATTTTTTACCGAACTCTCTGATTTATTAAGGTTTATTTTTCCTGCATATTTCTGATCACTCACATGAAGTCATCTAGTATTTATTTTACCAGGCGTTTTCACTGTACTGCAATGCTTTATTTTTTACTTCACATGATTTATGAAGTAACTTATTGAGGATTATATAGAGCTTTGCTTTGAATACCTGTGTATTTTGTATATTTGGGAACAGATTCTAGTTATCTCTTGACTTCTTGTCTTTTCTGACGATTCATCAGTAGAAATTATCGATTAGCATAAAAATACACAAACAAAAACATTTTTTTTATAAATTTAATTTGGGTTATGCAGTGCAAAATTTTCCAGTGCATGAAATGTAAGTTACATATTTTGGTACTTGTGGGTTATTGGGACACATCGCTTTAAAAATAGGTTAGGTTAGGTTAGATTAGTTTAGGTTAGGTTAGGTTAAGTTAGGTTAATATGTGTGCATAAATGACATATACTTGAAAGTTATTATCCACACACATTAACCTAACCTAAACTAATCTAATCTAACCTAACCTATTTTTAAAGCGATTTGTCCCGATAACCCACAAGTACCCACATTTTATATGCAGTGTATGCCATAATTTTGAATTCTGAAATAACAGTTTACGATCCCACTATTACTATTACTTTTATTCCCCGTAATAATAGCATCCCCCCCCCCCCCCTTTTGTACTGGTTTATTTTCCAAGTGTCTGGACATGAAAAGTTCGCTTTGATAGGCCACCGTTTTCTCGGCATTATTGATGCATCCACGCTTTATGCATAACAGTTGTAATAATTTGTAGTTGATATGAGTTGTTTCACGTTCGTACCGCACACTGAACTCGGTCTGTTAGCACGTTAGCTCAGCCAGTCGTCATCATCATCCGTTAAACAATTCTGCACCACAGTTTATTGCTTCATAGTTCTGTTATTTATATTACCTTTCTTTGGTTCTTATAATTCCTATGGCACTTGTCGGTATTAATAATTCCGATTGCCAGCGCTGCTCTTAAAATACATTTTCACAAAAGTTTTCATAAGAAGGAAATGCAACATTCCAACAAACTATTAAAAGCAAAAGGCCCCGTCTTCATGTTATTTTTAACGACGCAGACATTTGTTGCTATTCCATCGCTGTGAAGAAGAGTTAGTGATGGAAATGGATTCCTAATTAACAAATGTTATTTGGAAGACTCTCATAAAATCATCTTGGACCGAGTATTTATGCTTTATTTATAATACGAAACAGTCTGTGACTATTTTTTCTCTTACATTTGAGCCTTCCCAAAATAAAAATAAAAAATCTATTCCCATTTCCAATGGGAACTCTGAAATGTTTGACCCATTTTGAGTGTTACTGACTTTAGACTTTATAATCGTTTAAATTTAGTTTGAAATCACATTACCTTCAACGGAATGTGACAGTAGGTGGCACTTCTGACTTAAATAGTGGAATATATTCTGGTCAGCAAAGTGAACCATTTATTTTTCCATTGCATCCTTTGAAAATTTTAAGCATCAGGGACCTTCCCCCCCCCCCCCCCCCCCCCACCACGCAGTTTGTATCACTTGGCATGAGGTCAAGACGTTCAGTTCACATGTTCACTTCCCACAGCTTCAGGTAGTTGTCTATGACCTCGTGGAACCATTGCTGCTTGATGGAGTCTTTAAATGCTGGTGAGAGCATCCTGAGGTTTAACTGCAGCAATGCCTCGTTTCCTAATAAGCTGTCCAGTTTTCGCAATAAGTTTCCATTTTGATGTAATTTCAACAAGCTCGTGTATGTAAATAAATAAAAATGTATGCGGAGGTTTTCCGTTGCCCACTCCTCTACCGTGGCGTTCCCACTTGCAGCTTGAATCTCCCCGATGTGCTCTGCACTCCAGGGTGAGAATAAACTTGCCAGTTCCACATTCGACAGATTTGACACGCCTTGTGTCCTCAGACGATCCTTGATGCTTCTGTAGATGGGAGGATTGTACACAAACACCTGCAACACAAATGGAATTTTATCTTTCGTTTGAGATTTTGTGACCAAACTGTGACAGGCATGTCTGATTTCTCCAGTGCATGCTACATATGCTGCCTCACTGATCCTCATTGTCCTGACTCTGTGTCGGTATTGAAGCTACTCATGTTTTTTCTCTCGATTATGCAAAAACGGAAAAGTGAGGTCCTAGCCTATTAGCGTACTAAACCAGCATTTTGCTGACCTGACTGAGGACCACCACGAAAACCTGAGTAGTCTAAAACCCGGCCGAGATTCGTAAGTAGCGATTTTTAGGTGAGTTAGAAATTAATGGTTGCAAACGTGCCCTTACTGGCTTCACCATGTCTGTCTGTCTCTGCACGTAAAGGGTAGAAAACCGCGAGATGGGTTTTCAACATGTCCAGTCTCTTTACTGACTGTTTTACCAGCTTTCACGCAAAGAGTGATTACTTTTGTATTAATTAATCTTGAAGCTGGTTCTTTGACCCGAGGCTGACATGCAGTGGATAGGCGTAGTTCAAGACCATCGGGCATGAAGGAACCTTCTGATTGCAGCACGAGTTCGGCCGCTGAGCACTGGCTGTTAACTTTCGTTATACTCTGCAATGGAACTGGCTATACCGCTGGCCGTATAAAACATTTTCTCGTTAATCCACCGATCGTGTCCTTTGTTCTTACAAATTGCGATGTCATGAAGCTTGTAGGGGGAGTAGTGGTAAAGCTCCGCGTATTCTTAACCGATTTAGGTGGTGGTTGGTGTCACTTTCCAGGGGAAATGACTCTCGAATAGGAGGTTGGAAGTGCCCCAGAGACTATGGAGCCCTGTCATTCAGCCTATGTTGAAAACAAAACAAATCTATAAGGTACTAGGAATTTCTGAGAAATTTCAGTGTAGTTTGGTTTGGAGAGTCGTAATTGTGTAAGGATAACACGGTTTGTAGGTACGTGGTAACGTAAATTGTCCTTAACCTCGTAAACTGCAAAATATTTAATTAATCTTCGTATGTTCTTGTATGCATTGCAAAACTGCATACGTAATGATAATTTTAAGTTGTCTCCGGAGTTGCATCTCACGTAAGAGAGGAAATGGTTGTTATTGTCGTCTTGGAGGGAGCGAGCGATTACGAATGCCGTCATAACAAGTCTACCTCACAAAGAAACGAAAGGGAAACTGACGAAAGAGAAACTTTGCGAAGCCAAAGCGACCTGCTGACCTAGTTGCGGAAATCAGTGCCGACTTAAATGCATATAACTGCACAATAAAAGGGCTGTGAATTAAGGGATTCTTTCATTTCATATTGAAAGTGTAACTCTCATTTGGGTTTACGAGGGGGCACGTTCAAATGAAATGCAAGTTTGTTAAAAAGATCCAAAAACTAATAAAAAGTAAACGAAATTACATAATTGTCTACCCTGCGTCTCAATTTCCTTTTAAATGTTTTGGGTTCTTTTACTGTAACGCGCATACGGTTTTTACGTTCTGTGTTCATCTGTCCAACTGTGCTCTAGATGAGGAGGTTTTTTCCTAACGTAATCAACATAAATTACGCGACGTACTTAATATAAAAGTTCACTTGAAAATGAAACGATAGTGTTTTGGGCTGTATAGGAAATACGTGTTTAGCCCATGTACTGTGGTTCAAGTAATTTTAAAGTGTGTTTGCTCGATTTTGTTCAAATTCGCACGATATGCAAGTGGTGAGAGAAATACGGTGTTCTTCGTGTTATTACATTCAAATAAAAGATGTAAAATAACTGTTTTCATGGTCGTCGCATGTCGAGGCTTCCTTTGTTTTTTTGCTTTGCGTGATAACATCGCGTTCTGGCGAGCCAGTTCGCCTTGAAGACGGAAACACGTTGGCACATCATTCCATCACGAATGTCGTAACATCGCCCAAAAGAGATGAAAGTGAGATGAACCCCACTACACATTTTCCGGATTCGTTCTTTGCAATTTTACATATCGCATCGGCATCTAAGTTCCTTTACTGCAGTACAAAATTGTCTTTGGAAAGATACAGATGTCATTCTGTTTAGAGTCATATTACTTTCTTCTCGTATTTCTTTAAATATTTGCCACAACAAACATGTTTAAAATAGAACTTGTGGATCTCTCTAAGATGCATGTATTCATTTAATCAACACACTTTTCCGAAAACCGGTTTTAATAAACTCGGTACAGTTCGATTTAAGTTTCATGTAAAGTAGAGGATACATTGAAGCGAGATAAATCTTATTATATAAGTAAGCTGCAACAACTATTAGTGGAAACCATAATGCCACATTTAATCGAAATCCGTTCAGTGGTGTGGGAGATAAGACGTACGTACAGACGGACGGACACAGTTCGCTTTGTGCACATTGTGAAATAACCTGGTGCCTCGATACAAAACAGGATTTTTACTTTTCATTTAAACTTTACACAATAAATCTTCTATTATAATTTACGAACAGACTTTAGTACCTGATACAGCGAGTTCCCCGTCGTGTAGGATGCGATGTAATGCGATCCGAAGTTTCGGACGAACTCTATGACGCTCGCTGCATTGCCGACCTGCACATTATCCACTTCTTGTTCCACGGCCTCGTCTAGCTCCAGATTCTTGGATGCTGTGCCGAGTTTGGCCGACTCCCTGTGACGGGACACTCTGACCTGGAAACACAATGGCCCGGCCCACTAAAGTCACTCTTTGTGTTCGTAGTGATTAAGTAATAAAGTAGTACGTTCACCTGAAGGGGCCTCTGTTTGTTATTTGATGTCTTTTGGCGTTCAGTCGGTTGAAGCTGTTTAATAATTTTCATACAGTTGCAAGTTGTAACGCGATTATGTCCGGCCTTCTAATATGTAATTAGTCCCACCTGGGACAAGAGTAAAATTAATTTTTCGTTCCAGCCTCAGGCATTTGTCAGGAAGCACCGACGGCCTCTTTATCACATCGAAACACGTTCAGTAAACATGGCAGTTTTCTTTTGAGCAGTTACGCGGCGTGTCATGCGTGTAGACGAGGTGGAATGCTTCATTCCTGCACAACCTGCCCATACATCTCTGCTTCGTCAACTTGAAGCACCACAAGTTGTCTCAACTGGGCGTTATGTTGTAGGGGTTGGCATTCCTGTGTAATGTTAGGTTTTGGATTGGAGTCTCGACACACTATCCTGTTTCAGGTGTTGTAATTTTCTACAGTTTCTCCAGAGAAATATTGTGCTGGCAGACCAACCTTAATATAATCAATAACTGCATTTTTCTTCATCATCGTCATCACAATTTCCTGGAAGCAGAATAATAGTTGTGTGTTCTCTGCAGTGTGTCAGAACACGACTGTGCCGTGAAGGTAATCTTAGGTTAGGAAAATACATGGTGGTACCTGTATGTTTAAGGTAGTAGTTTCTGTTAATTAATTAAACTTCCAAAATTGTAATAATTATTAAATTTAAATGATATAATTCCACGTGTCACTGCCTCACAAGGTGTGCGATAGCTCGGTCCTGAGTTGTGGGTTTTATCTCTAACCTAGCATTTGACTAGTCACGGAATAAAGGTAATTTATCCGTCCATTGTATAAAGTCTTCTCTTCATTTTCAATACTAACAATTCGAAGAAACTCCTCTCCAATAATGGATCTTCTTCCCATTTGACAACCGAATTAAACAATATGACACAGATGAAATGTTTTACTTTATTTCGTGACGTAATCTGTTAATATTTCTTTTGTTATTTTCCCAATTCCTTAAGAGTAGTACTTTGAAAGGCCACGTATTTGGCTCCGGTTATATATCGTCGAATGATAAAGTTAATAAATAATTAATTGGAAAGGATATAGAATGAAGTGGTCGTGACCTAGTTTAAGATTTTTTTTTTACTTTGTCTGTAGGGACTGAGAAAACCACGACAAAGCGTCGCTACGTTCGATGACTGAAGACTGAAGCAGGCACATTGTGCGTGGTGTACCCTTCCTCTGACGCGGAAATGTGAGTAGAAAGTAGGTTCAGATTTGTCCACTGAGGTGACAGATTTTTAAGTTTTCTGCTGTAGGATACTAACAGATGCTTGTGTAACGGAACACCGCGTTACAGCGCGGTTACTGCTGAGTGGTAATACGACGAGAAATGTTGATGAGTGCAGTAGACCGAATAATATGTAGAAATGTAAACAATGGTGATCAGCAGGAGTGTTAACTAACTTCAGGAAAGTCCTCCATTGGACTGTAATCTGAGACAGTTGAAACCAGCCCCAGACCAAAAGCACGAGTCCCCCGAGATACACACCAGTACGTAGCAGTGTTGTCCGGTGACGTAGGACGACCTGATGCCCAGATGCCGGGCTACTGCTGCACGACTCCAACTGGCCGTAAAAGCTCGCCACGGCTTGTCCAATCGTTCGAAGGTAAAATCGCGGAAATAGGCCTGCAGGAGTTGTCTCAGGTTGTCGCAAAATTCCATGTGGAAGTCTCCGTGAAACACGGGACTCGCGGAGTTCGTCATTTCGGTACTGGCCTGTAGGGGCGTCTGCAGTGACGTGTTCCTACGAGGAAAATGCATACGTTAGAACTTGACAGGGTATTGTGGATCTGTCGTTGAAAGGTGTCATGTTTCAATCCCGGTGTTGAATTC
Organism: Zootermopsis nevadensis; assembly: GCF_977971745.1. Lineage (NCBI taxonomy): Eukaryota > Metazoa > Arthropoda > Insecta > Blattodea > Termopsidae > Zootermopsis > Zootermopsis nevadensis. The sequence goes on along the minus strand of NW_028259154.1, from coordinate 23,664,537 downwards.
AGCTATCCCGAGTTTTCTGTCGTTTTCTTCAGTCTCTCCAGGCAAATGTTGGAACAGTGTCCTCAGACAGACCACGACGACCTTATTTCAAATCCTTACCCTCATCATTCATGGTCATTTCCTTCTTCACTGAATGTTATATAACTTATACATTGGCACACAGGAGAAACGTTGGGATAAAATGCCAGCCAACCACTAACATTCCCTGCAAACCTGATAGATCTTATCTCAACTTATTTAAAATTCATTTTAATATTATTCTCCCATTTTCGCCTGCAATTTCCAAGTGGCCTCTTTATCTTCTGGGTTACCTAACTAAATCCTGTATGTGTCTTGTAATGAAGACGTATTTGAGGTCTCGCTCTGTCACTCTCACCAATAAGGCCTTTAGCTCTAACCATCCGTTTGATGCTGTGGTACAGATGTGATACAAGCACTTGAGTGTAGAGAGGTTATTGGGGTGATGGGCTGAAAGCCAAGAAGGCATAATGCTGTATTCCGGGTACGTGCCCCCTAATGATTAATTTGTCACCACTTAATAACCAAGGGATCTTAATCATAACATAAATGATCTATGATCTCGTAGTTTTTATAATATATAATTTTATTAACTAATGTCCGGTCTGACATCTGGAACATTTTATCACAGTTTCCGATAGCGAAAGAATTCTGTAAGAGGTTATTAAATTAAAAAGAATACAATTTTTCATCAAAGGTGTGAGATCGGCCGCTACATAAATGGCGCCCATTGTAAGGGCTCACAGATTTACGATATCTTTCATGCAGTTTTTCATTAGTCTTAATGTTAATTTGCTGTTGGTAACAAAAGTGTTGTCGAAAATTGATCAGCACAGCAGAGACCACGCAACGGATTACAGAGTTCATAGAATTCGTTAAGTGTGAACCATACGAACATGGCTTAGGGCATAATATGTCGCTCCTGATTAAATTAATTTCAGTAAGAATTTCTAGAAAGTAGATGTTTTATTGGTGCCTCGGTTATGTTGGCTCGATAAGGACCGAAATGAAATTCTTCCGACAACTTTTAGTGTAAACCCCTTATCAAATCGCATTGAAAGCCGCTGAGTAATTTCGGAGACAAAATTGAGTATGAACAGTCTTATACTAGGTACCCGTATGCTTTCAGCTTATAAATTAACTTTTTATGAAAGTAACACATCCTCGTATAAATGTAATCCAACATACATTAATATAAAACGTTTCTGAAAAAAATACTGATGCGGATACATAATGTACTATAATACATACTGAGCACTGATTTAAATATACGCAGGTCGTTGTTTTTGATGTTGAGTGTATTACTCACTTCGTTTGCATAATACCGTTTTGAAATTTTCCTTTCGTTTCATTTTCCACTGATTACACATACGAGGACGTTACTCCAAAAGGGACATTACGCAATAGTTAACCAATGATCACACGCATAATATAACGGAGTTCAAGTTACGCTTGAAGGCTTTCCTGTTCTGTAGTGCTTATTTTATTTCTTCTTTCGTTTATTTAAAGACTCTGACGATGTTTTTCCGGATTGTGACGCCGTGTCCACTCACAGGTAGATTTGAACCCTGGTATGTACCTAAGAGTCTACACGGTGTCACCACAGTCTAACTCAGTGGTATTCAACCTTTTTTGTTCGCGTACCCCCAAATATAATTTCTCTTCAACTTTGTACCCCCAAATTTGTTGGAGTATAATGTTTACGAAGGGTTAAAATGTGGTAAGCTGAGAATAAATCGTGTTTGTCAAGCTTCTACGCGAGAAAAATACAAGAGGACACGAAGAGAATCGAGTTATTAAACAGAGACATTTATCTTCATTACCAAATTCTATTATTTTTATGGGTCGAATCATATTTTCATAAAATAAAATGCGAAAGGGAAGTACGTTCTTGGGGGAAGTCTTGTGAATCACGAGGCGCGGTAGGACGAACGTGTTAAGATCATCATCCCTAGATCATCAGATCCTCTGGCACGTTGACTGAGCCCACCTTATCAATGTTGTATGTTTGTGTATCTTTAATACATGACAGTTTTACAGTTTGCAACATAATATAGGTTTTTTACGTACTGTAATGTTAACTCAGGTCCAAATTACTTTCAACATAAAGTTTTCTGGTACAACATAGTACTAACATTGTTTCATAGAATAAACTGTATGAATTTACCCCCAAATTTGTTGGAGTATAATTCAAGTTATACATAGTATATAAGCTACATCTAAAATTAATTAAATAAATTACATTACTGATTATTCAGTGTTTATCATAAAATAATATTTTTTTTTTAAATTTCACGTACCCCCTAAGATGTCTTCGCGTACCCCAGGTTGAATACCACTGGTCCAGAGGACCATCGTCATCCTCACCGCCGTGATAACGTCAAATCCCACATTTAAGGACTTTGTTTCAACTGAATAAGTCATACAACATCGAATGAGAAATGAAACGATGATAAATGTCGAAGGAGTAACATGTCAAATGAAGTGGCCATGGCCTGTTTAAAAGTACTCCCCCCTCTTCTTACCGAAGTAATTGAGAAAAATCAAGAGAAATATCGGAATAGTCACTCTTCCGTTAGAAATATGATGGACAATGTTTATTGTTTTATTGCAAATGCCGAATGAGAATCGACGCAGATTCAAACCTGATACTCCCTGAATACGAATACATGATAACTGTTCATTCACGACTTCCGGAAATCATGCTGTATCAACTGAATACGTGATTTAGCGTGGAACGAGAAATGTTGATGAATGACCAGGATTTGTCTCGAAGGACTGGAGAACACGACGATGGAACTTTTCCAGGAAATCTGTCACAGCGGCCGGGATTCGAAGCGGATGAATACGAAGCACAGCCATCATACCACGACACGCATTTGGACGTCATTCTCCTTACTAGTTGTGGTAGGACCGTACAAATGCTGTGAGCAGTAACTGGAGGTCAGTAGAACTTGCACAAGAAGAGAACTGGTAAGACGAAGCAGAATGGCTCATTATATATGCAAGTTAAATGGAGCTTACAACACGAAACATCCAGAAATGAAATTTGAAGTAGGCCTATGGAATAATTGCAGTAAGATACTTATGAATTTTTATTGAAACTACAGAAAAAAGACTAATGAGTGTGACTGTGGCATTCAAGAATGAAATCTTGTTACACTGTTTCACGCAAAAAGAATATTAACATGATGCAATTTAAATGATTAATCATAGCTGCAATTATACACAGAAAACCTGGAATTAACAGAAAGTATCGGCAAGGAAGTGGCATGTAAGGATAAATAACAGCATATTTTAGGCATAATAATATTATATGTAAACTGAATGTGGGGGGGGGGGGTTGAGTGGTTTACATTTCTGATTAGTTTTCGTGAGACCAGCTAACATGACTGATGGGTTTCGTGGTTTTACTCAGTCTCTTCAGTAAAGTGCCAGGATAGTACCGTAATTTAGGTCCTTCCATATCCTTTAAAATTCATAATTCACCCAAGGTTTTATTATTCGAAGTTGAGAAATCTTAGCAATGGAAGACGTTTAATAAAACTATAAGAAATAAACGCCTTATAAATGTCCGACTCACGTGTAGGGAGAGAAATTATGAAATGAAATTTCTGTAGTAAACTTAGTGACTGGCTTTCAAAAAACTGTTAGTGGGATAGAGGCTTGCAAGCAGAGACGCGTATCCTATCAGCAGATAAAGTAGCGAATACGTCACGGTGATGAAATATAATAAAGTAGCCGACAGAGGCAAATAGTTGTTTATTTCATACTTCATTTGCGACACGTAGATAATTAGTGTCGAATGGAATCTTAAATGCGAACTTCATGGACTCTTCGGCGGAGAACCGACATTCCTGACTGAGGTATTTTGTTACTCTCCAGGCAAATCCCACGTTAGTTACAGGCCTTCTAATATAACAGTGGATGTTCTCTATTGTCTGAGGTGTATTTGATACACACGTCGATAAAATTGCCCGGTGTAAATTAAAACTGCAATGGCTCGACAATTTTTGTAAAAAAAATTTCCATCACGAAATTTAATCAAAACAGGTTTATCCGCTTTGGAGCTGCGTACGGGGGAAAAACCCCCGGACGGATGAGGCAATTTTAATAGGCACTCCGCGTGTTTTCTGATGTGCCTAATAAGACATCCACGTACAAATGACTGCTACAGATTGCTGCTCAAGGACAAGCTGGGGACCTGCATCATCAAATGACCTTGTGCTTGTATTTATGTTTTAGCTGGAAGTATTTATTTCACTTTCGCAGGCGTGACGTTATCTAACACGAAGCTCTGATTTAGGTCTGTGTTTCCCAAACGTTTTTGTCCGCAGACTCCTTGCATCCTTCAGAAATACTGAAGAAACTCCCAAAAGAACTGAAAACTCTTATCGAAAACGAATCTTTCCTGAGCCAGTTCCGTCGACTTCCCGTTCTCAAAACCCATCCCCCAACAAACATTTACATATTCTTCTCCTGTTTCGTCTTCCATGATGACACTGGTAAGGAGTTTCTTTACCAAAATTCTCTCCGTATATCTTGTTTCCGCCACTCGAATTATGAGTTTATCCCACCTAAACGTCCGTGGTTTCTGTATTATAACAACACTTCTGCTGTTTTATATTGTCGTAAAGCGTGGTCTCTTACTGGGATAGATCGTGCAGATGGAATGACGATTGTGAATTACGAAGAATGTAGAAGGAAGTGGTCGTGACCTACTTTGGGCACTGAATCACAGTTACAATCTGTAACTGGGATAGCTGTCACCTGAACGATACTCTACAGAACAGAGTGTGTACCACTGCACTACGATATTCGGTCTCTGTTACGTCCAGGGAATGAAATGAACTACAAGCCTTTCGCAATAAATCACATTTGAAAATATTTATCCTGAACTACAATATGGATTTTGTTTTTGTGTGCAGATCAAAAGTACAGCTGCCCGGAGCCGGCATGACCAGATACAGAATGTCACAGTTTTTCAGTCAAGAGGACCAATTGTAAGTACCCTCTTTTTTTATTGGTTTTTCTCTGTGACTTTTATTTCAGAGTTATTCGGTTTTCCCCTGCAAGTTACATTCCACCACTGCTACATATTCACTCATGTATCATGTGGGGGATGGACAATGGGGCTGTTAAAGGCCCAGTTCCACAGAGACATAGTCTCACCCACTGCAACAGTACCAAGAAGTTATTCTCAGGACTTATTATTACGAAAATTTGACTAGTTCTGTCCAAGATTAAGGGGCAAGTATAGCAAATAGCATGGTCCGGAGATAGGGATTAGCTCTATCTAGTGGACCCAACTGTGTAGGAACCTGAAGACGGAGATAGAGTCCCATCTCCGAAACGTCGTTTTACGTTTTATATTTACTAGACGATGGATAATATCCAAGAAAATTTTTATTCAATTGAGCATGGCTGTATCATCGGTTACGTGGTGTAATCGAATTACCGTTCGTGCCACATTGCTCTTTGCTAATCTTTGAAGCGTTCAACTCAAGTCGATAATTTCAATGGCTGTTATATACGTCATATATTAAACCACTTATAATTAAACAGACGACGAAGTAATTACACGCATAATTAACAAAAGTTGAATTCCAGCGATAAAGCACGTATGTGTATTTGCATAATACTATCTCGCTTGAAATGTTTGATTAGCGCGCGTGTTTGTTTGTGCGTGTGTATACACCTTGTTGAGATCTTTACGATGTCCGATCGAATTACGTGTGTCTGTATGCTAATGAACGGAGATCGTAAGTCGATCATTGGACTGTATGTTGAAAATATAGAATTTCCTTAAAGTAGAGAAGGAATTCGTAAATGGACTGTCCCCAGGCCTCTTTCATGCTCTCATGGTATGGTAATTAATCATAAAGGACAATTGGAACTATAAGTGCGAAATCTTATATTCAGATAATAAAATTCTTACAGTTTTTATGAATAGATTTTTACGTTAACAATGAAAAACATGGCGATAGCGCGTGGCGTCTTTCAAGTACTGGGATTTTGTAGGTGTGTTAGGCGGTGGTATGTACGGAAATAGAACATTAAATTGAATAATTATCGATTTGTAGTTCCTTCTGACACTACAGACTTGCACACTTGTGTGTATTAAAATACAAACGCCCGTCATACTTCGTACCAGAACTTCCTGTCACTATAGAATGCTGCATCCTTCAATCACCATTTAACAGCTCTCGATTGTTCCGGCTTTCTTCTGTTAGAACAATAAACGTAGCCACACAAAGAGCACGGGTGTTAAAATCGGAGCATTGACAGGAAATTGCAGTGGCCAAGCGACTGTAACTGTCTGCTACTGATACTGCATAGTGACTGGTGTTTATTGTTACTTCTGTTCGTAATGGAACTACATA